>NW_025336087.1:11986685-12191685 GCF_004798865.1 Varanus komodoensis | reverse complement strand
TGAAAACCACCCAAAGACATCAGTGATGGGACAGTATATAAAAGTTATAAATAAATAAAATTGACATGTAACTATAATCAATTCACTTTTATTGTGTAAAAAAGTTAGAAGATAGTCTTGTTTGTTGTGTGTTAGAAACAAGTGCTACAAAAGTGAAAAGTCAAGTTTCTTATGCTAAAGTGATAATTAGAAAGTTCAACCAAACTGTCAGGGAGAGTCTTCCCATTCAGGCCAGGCATGCTTACAAAGACCTGCCTTCCAGGCAGACCCTTTCCTAAAAAGGAGTCTATTTGGCGGTGAATTTCATGGAACAACATGTTATTCTATGCTGCTCCTCCCTCTTCACTTGATGTCCAGCCTTAGAATCTCTATCACCTCCTCCTTTCTTGTATTCCTCCTCCTCTTTGCTCTGGCTCAACATTTCTCACCATTTCAGAAGAGCCTTTTGAGCTATCAGCATCTTTCCCTCCTATTACCAGCTGCTGTGGTCTTGAGGCTTCAACCAGCTTTTCTTCTCTTTACCTGAATCCAAATCAAATCCTATGTCTTCTTGAAATGCCTCTGCAGAAATTCTGGGCATAATCCTTATGGTATCATGTACTGCACTGTGCATTTTACTCATTAAACCACAATACATGCACATTTTCTTGTATATGTATAATTTATTTCCTAATATGGTTAGTTGCCCTATTTTTTTCTGGCTCTCCAACTTTGAGATGCTATAAGCTGACTATCTGCATCCTTCTAAATAGAGCTGGATCTTAAATTTTGAAAATGACATTATGATGTCCCCTTCCCATTTTCTAATATTTTAATTTCCTTTTTCATAGCAGCTGTAAGAAACTATTGTTTCTTCCACTATGACTCCAAATCTTTTGCTGTCTTTTGATGTGGTGTCCACTCAGAAGTTGAGGAGAAGAGGTCTTGTTGGGATCTCTCTCCTACACCAGGCATGGGGAACTTGATTTGCAAGGATTCCATCCTGCCAGTTTTTCCTCAGGGCTTGCCTGCTCTTTCCACTGGAAAGAGTTCTTACCTCTGACCAGCTGCTTAAAAGGAATGAAGCCTGAGGAAGAAGCTGCTAATTCATTCAGTGCTGCATGCTTCTAAAGCTTGTCCAACTTGCTTCTGAATAGACATGCATAATGCTTCCTGTACTTCAGTTTTAGTATGCATGTTGTTCATGCTTACGTAATTTAGTATCAAATACTTGATATTTATGGTTCTGTTTGAAAGTGTCGCTAAATTATTCAGTTTATTCAGAAATATTTATTTACGAATAGTGATACAGAAGCTTGTCCTGCATAATTCTGACCAACCTATAAATCAATAAGAATCACATTTTGGCCCCAGCTACTTTGCTATACACACAAATGACATTTCAACCCTTTCCTGGTTGGGATTTGGCCCTTGAACTCAAAAATGTTCCTCATTCATGAACTGCATACTTTAAAGTTACGATGCAATAGTTCATGAAGTTATTGTGCATATATATAGGCAGTCTCTGAGTTATGAACAACTGAGTTACTTGCAAACTGCCATAAAAATGACTGCAGAAAATTATAGTTACCATAGAGAGAGAGGAAGTTAAAGAGGAGAGGAGTCCTCCAAAGCAAGCCTTCCTGCCCTGCCCATTCACAGAAGAAATCTCTCTGGTATTTTTTGCTGCAAAGTGGAGGTACTTCTGAGTTTGGGCAGGTGGGCAGGCTCAGAAATATTTGCCATTTTTCCACTTTCATAGGGGTCCTGCACCCCTAACCCCTGCAACTATATGTACAACTATATGTAATCTGACTTGCATACAAATTTGACTTAAAGACGAATTTCCTTTTTCTCAGGTATGGAACTTGTTCATAACCCAAGGACTGCCTGTGGTAACCATGGGTGTTTGGTTTGGGGAAGCATAATTAGATTTCTTTCCAGTTATCCTAAACTGGCAGCTGCATGGGCTAAAAGTGGCTTTGTATATATTTGCATAATAACTTCCTCTAACTCTTGGAGTACTTTTTAACATTTCTTTTAAATATGTATCTGAAGT
This sequence comes from Varanus komodoensis, assembly GCF_004798865.1. Taxonomy (NCBI): domain Eukaryota; kingdom Metazoa; phylum Chordata; class Lepidosauria; order Squamata; family Varanidae; genus Varanus; species Varanus komodoensis. The sequence continues at coordinate 12,189,647 of NW_025336087.1, read as the reverse complement.
GCACTTAAACCCATTGTTCAGGAAATATCACCTCCTAAAAGCTTAAGCTTTGAAATGATTCTTCTGAAATGTTACAGCCTGCTATTCACATATTCGGGAAGCTTTGCGAAGCAAGGCTGACACTTGCTGTCAGCAGTTAGTACCCAACTGCCAGTTACCTTGTCTTCAAAGACACTGTCATAAAGACTTGCATTGTATTTAAGACCACTGATTGTCCTGCTTCTCACTGGAAATGTTTTGATTAATGTCACTGGACCACTAATGCTGCTGGAGGGGTGGGAGTGATTTTCTGGGAGAGAGGGGGAAAATGTCCATTTCCCTCACTCCCTTAAGGAAAATTGGAAGGTGCAACTGCATGCTGGGCTTTGAATGAAATGTGTTGTTTGGTTCTGCTTACAACTCTTTGCAAGTTGAAAATTAGTATCTAATGATAGAATAGTGCAATGTGGTTGGTATTACCCAGGAAATGCTCCTGAGACTCGTGCTGCCATATTTGAAAGTGCAGTAGACTGCCAAAAGAATTGCAGTTTTTAGCACAAGTGTTTGTTTTGTTATGGGATGGGTTGTGGTATTATACTACCGTGTTCATTTTCCTTAAACCATACTGCTTGAATGTGACAGAGAGCATTGGCACTGTGTTTCTTCTATGCTTTGTTCAGAAGTCATACAGTTAATACTGTTGTCATTGCATCAGTTGATGCTCTTTGCCCCAGACAATCCAAGCCTGCTTTTAGAATGCTGGGTCAGCTGACCAAGAAACACTGCAAACCCATAAACCATCCCATGACAAATGATGCATATATCTTAAGATTTTGTTCTTCTTTGTGGGCTCTGTGACTCACATTCATGGGCAATGCACCTGCACAGAATACAGCTGAGCAAGCTTTAGGTTGGTGACCCTCCTGCTGGGGAATAGTTCCCACATTCTGGTCAGTTCCTTTTTATCTGATGGAGCAAGCATAAGGATTTTGAATGTTCCCTGTATCTCAGTGGCCTTCCTTAAAATCATTACAGATGTGTGCTCCAGAATAAGCAGAATTTTCTTTTACTTTTTCATCATCATTGGGTTTTCATAGCTTCCAAGCCCTTCTTCCAGACATGAACCTGCCATTTTGGGAAAATTCCAATTATGCCTCCTTTGTCTGGGAGGGCATATATTAGAGTCCAGTCTTTCACAGAACAGGTTAGATAAAACGAGGGCCCTGTTAAAGAGAGCAGGTTCCAAAGCTCATGAACTCTTCTTAGTTCACTCCATAGATAGCCCGAACTTGCCAATGGCACCAAGAATTAATCATGTTTCCAGGTTCATGTTTGGTTTCATTTCTTCAGGCTGCTTCTGAGGGATCTGACATCAAGATTAATAGGACCAAAACAGCAAAGTCATAACAAACACCTAACAGTGGCACCAGGACCAGACCACAGCCCTTCATGAAATATATGGTCATGTAAGGCATATCTACGTGGGGCTACCCTTGAAGACGGTCCGGATACTTCAGTTGGTTCAAAATAGATCTGCCAGGCTGCTGACGGGGACTGGGCATTGTGTTCACATGACTCCAGTTCTCCGTCAGCTTCACTGGCTTCCCATTGAAGTCCGGGCCCAATTCAGGGTGTTGGTGATGACCTATAAAGCCCTAAACGGCTTGGGTCCTGGTTACCTGAAGGAGCGCTTGCATCCATATATGCCCAGCCGCCCCTTGAGATCGGCGGGGGTGGCCCTTCTCCGGGAACCCTCCGTGAAAGAAATTAGGAGGGTGGGTACTCGGAGGAGGGCTTTCTCTGCGGTGGCGCCCAACTTATGGAACACGCTCCCCAGAGAGGTCCGCCTGGCGCCGTCATTATTTGTTTTTTGGCGCCAGGCGAAGACCTTTTTATTCAAGCGGCATTTTAACTGTTAATATTATTGAATTTTATTTGGCCAGGGCGGCTTATTTTATACTGTATTTTTGTATTTTTAATTTAATGTTTATATTTATTGTAATTTATATCATAATTACTTTTAATTTATTGCTGTAAGCCGCCCCAAGGCTTCGGCGAATGGGGCAGCATAAAAATGTTTTAATAAATAATGCCATCCTGTACGTAGACAATTGTCTTTTTCTGATCCCTTCATTTCTCCCCTAGCCAAGGCTAATACTGTCCTATACCTCCTTCAATCACTAGGCCTGCAGGTCAGTGATGATAAATCTTGTCTCACGCTTTCAGAAACTAGTTTATAGAAGCAGTTCTCAATTCTACACGGACTCATGCTTACTTACCCCTATCCAGAGGAAAGATACACTAAAACTTTGCACTCTCTTTATGGTCTCTTTTTCATGTATGAATGGATGCCCTGTAGCTCTCTTTGGGCTTAGTGGGTCTGACCGTAACGGCAGTGCCTACAGATACCCTCTACCTGAGGCTGCTTCAACCATGGTTCCTCTGGGCCTTCAATCTGAGAAAGGATTCTCTTACTCATTACTTGAACCTTTCCTCTTCAAAGCCAACAATCCCTATGCTGCTGTGCCATCAAATTGAAACTTTCAGGTCAGGAACTCAATTTCCAGCCAACCCATCCACCTGGAATGATCAATTTGAGGTTGGAGGGTCATTGCATTGTCTGCTGCTTTTAACTGAGGCATCCCATTTCTATTTTTGTGTAGTGTGTCCAGCCATAAACTGTCATCAAGCATTGCCACTTAAATGCCAGGGCATGAGGAGATGTAGCCTTGGCTTAATTGGTCCTCTGTATTGTTTTACTGCAACACTCCCTCTTTATAGTGAACTTGTTTATCAATCAAATTCAATCTGCATAACTCATAGAGTCCACAGTGGTCTCATTACTACCAGACTACTATCTCAGGTTCACTCACTGGATAACAAAAGATACAGATGGTTTAGCTTCTAAGGGACATCTCAAAGATCAAGCTAGTTGTTTCACACTGGGTTAAGCCAGCAACCTGCTGTTGTTGTCGTTCTTGTTGACCACAACAGCAACTTAACAACACTGCTATTAACCCTGTAAAACAAGCTTGCTTCCTGGACTTTTCAGCTGTGCTGGACTACAATTCAGTGTGGTGTAGTGGGTAAGACTGTGGAACTGGGTCCTAGTCCTCGCTTGGCCATGGATCCAGCTGGGGGATTTTCGGCCGGTCAAAGACCCTTAGCCTAACCTTCCTCACAGGGTTGTTGTTGTTGTGAGGATAATATTGAGAGCAGGAGGAGGACAGTTTTGTAAGACAATTTGAGTTCTTTGTAAGAAAAAAGCAGGGTATAAATCTAATAAATATAATTTTTATCAACCATAGTGAGCATGCTAACTGGCAATAACAGGCATCATAGTCAAACACTTCTGGAGAGAACCAGATTGGGTAACACAATTGTAGTGGAGGAAGGAGTCTGTGGAGAAAGAGAGAACTTTGTTTATAGTATTTTCAACACATATGTTGATGTTCTGGTCCTCGTTATATAGTGGGATGTCATTTAAAATAATGATTTCAACACTTCTTATAAATGTAGCCTTCCTCCATCCTGGTGTCTTAGGGTGTATCAACCCCAACATTCCAGTCTGAAACATCCAGAGGGAACAAGGTTAGGGGAGCCTGCTCAAACTCACAGCTGTGCTTTCTGTTCCATACTTTAATTCTTTAAGAGTCAGGGGAAGACAGAAAAATATTGCCCACTTTAATTACGAGTTAAATTAGCACTTGTTAAGCTAATGCCAGCTAAAGGCTCTTGAAACAACTCTGAAAGTCTTGGTTTCTTCACAGCAGTTATTTTAAAGGTTTTTATATATTATTCAAGTGACCTTTTCTAGAATTGTCTTACAAAAAGTAAATGAGAAGTATAGCCCAGAACTATTTCTGATTTACCTTATGTCTTCAGCAGATGTTTTGTCCAAGCTACTATTAAATGGAATATATGTTTTAAAATAAAATATAACACCCTGGTCACATAGTGACTATTTGCTTGCTATATTTAAGAAGCAATTTCCTATCCTCTAATACGTGTAACCTTGTGCAGAAAGCACCATTTACAGAAGCACAATCCCTAGCACAATCACTACAATTCTTGTGGCTCAGAATATTTCTCTCATCAAACCTGTGATACAGGAAGTATGCAAACAGTAATTTTACAAAGCAGCTGAAAGTACAAACACCCACCCACTTAGCTTATTAATTAACTAAGGCATTTTGAAATGTACAGTCATTAGTCAACCTTTCTGAATACAAAATGGAAATCCGCAGCAGCAGTACTTCTCTGCAAAGACATTAGCTAAAATAGTGCATTCATTTTAGCATGCCACAGCTGACTTCCCACACTAGAAAGAATTAATAGAAGACTTCAGGGAATGGCAACACATTCTACCACAGCAAAGTGGAACTGGGAGAATATCACGTATTTAAGAGCAGCTTAGCATCTAGGAAGGTTGTGAAATATCCTCCTTTATTACCTTAAGTAGTGAAATGGAAGCGCATGTATAAAAGAATCCTGTAGGTATATGATGCTGTGCCTTAGAATAAAGGGTTGAACAAGCACTATCATAGCATGAATGTGGACTACAACCCCTACTATCCCCAGCCAGCATAAGCATGCTCACTAGGAATGTGTAATCCAAAATACCTGGAAAGCACCAGATCAGGGACGACTGTACTATCAAATAAGACCGTAAGCAATTGATATTGCTACAGTGAATAACACACAACCAGTGTTACATCATTAAGAGTAGAGGCTTGAATTCAAAGTCCAATCAGAAAAGATCACTGGAGAGCCAGTGTGGTGTAGTGGTTAAGAGCATGGGACTGGGACTCAGACGACCTGGGTTTTAGTCCCCGCTCAGCCATGGAGCCAACTGGGTGACTTTGGGCCAGTCACAGACTCTCAGCCCAACCTACCTCACAGGGTTGTTGTTGTGGGGATAAGGTGGAGGCGAAGATGATGTAAGCTGCCTTGAGCCCTTTGTAGGAAAAAGGCAGGATATAAATCGAATCATCATCATCATCCTTGGACAATGCTATGATCTCCCTGCCACTGGCTGGAAATCCCATCATGTGATGTGTTGAAATTGGAAACATTGGAAGCACCAGGTTCAAAAGGATACTCTAAGGCAATACATACTAAACAGCTCCTCCTCCTCCTCCTCCTGTTATGTGTAAGTGGGCAGGGACACTGCAGTCCATCTATTTGGAGTTTTGCTGCAACTGAACACTTCCCCGATTAGGATTTTATTCATTTGAGGAGAACAGGTTGCTTACCTGTAACTGTAGTCTTTCAGTGGTCAGCTGAGAATATATATACACAGTTTATCTGTCTGCACAGAGCATTCATTCTGGCATTCCAGAGATTAACAAAGCTTTAGGTGGGACTCTTGACCACATTCCTATGTGTGTGGTTTCAGCATGGCTATTGTATCCCCCTCAGTTTCCAGTTCATCTCAGTAGAGCAACCCACTGAAGCACTGCCTAAAACGCTGTAGGTCTGTCCATGTCTAATATTCAAATAAAACTTGGAAAATTCAAGTTGCACTAATATTGCAGCTGTCTGGAGTGAGTGTGCATATACTACTCCAAATTTTGATATTTCTCTCCCTGAAACTCATAGAATGGAGTAGAAATAAACTGCATTATTGGGGAAGGAGATAGTAGATTATGGTAACAGGTGATTTTTGCCCCATTAGTCTTTTTAATCTAGACTTTTAAAAATTATGTAAAATACTATGATACTTGGAGAAACTGACTGAGCAGCTGGCTTGGACTTTGGCACTAAGTGAACTGAAGAGGGTAAATATACAGAAATTAAAATGACAGGCTATTGATGAATCAGGTGAACAAGGCAGTGCTGGGACCCTGTATGGGTAAGATCAAAATGGTTCATTTTGATTACCACTTGTATTTGCATATGAAATAGAAACAGTATACATATGGAAATTGGAAATTTATGAGGGAGATTCTATTGCATTGTACAGATAGAGGATAAGTTCCACTAAGTTCAGTAGGAACTACTGAAAAATAAAATTGCCTGTTTGCATCTCTACTATGAAAGACTCATCAAATGTATCTTCCCAAATAATGTGTGTTTCCTAGGCTAGATGGATTCCATTGCTAAATCGCCATTATTTTAATGGATATCATGCATCACACTGTAGGCATTCCCTTCAGATTTAAGCAGAATGTCTTTGCCAATGTTATCCTCCCACAGACCTAAGATAAATGCAGGGAGTTATTCTTTTGTTTGATTCTTCTTGAGGAATTTTCTGGAGACTCACAGTTGCATATCTTATTTCTATGATTCTACCATGTTTTCTTATTTCTGTGATTCAAGATAACTTCCTTGGTAAAGTTAGAACGGGACAGGCCACAGGATACATGTTGAGTCAGCAACAGGAAAGGCCACTTAAATAGATTTAAGGCTGGAATGATAACATGAAATAACATGACTGTTGCAAAATCCTGCTGGTGTTATGAAGCCTTGCCTTTTTTTTTGGTCATTCAAATACAGTGTTCAGAACAAAATTAAAATTCACCTGTGAACATAAGAAAAGCCATGCTGGATCAGACCAGCATGTTCACTTAGTAGTAAACCAACTGCCAACAGGTCCAACTGCTTATTCAAGTTGGACAACTTGTAATAGTGAAAGACTTGGCAACATTTGATTTCCAGCACCCTCAGTCATTAAAACATGTGGAACATTCTTAAGTACTATCTTATCAAATGTAAGAATTGACTTGGTGTCAACTTAAAGCCAGTTGAAACTAGGAATGCTGATAAGGTAATTGTAATGCAGCTGTGAAGTTCAGTATTTCAAGTTTTACTGCAGACCTAGCATCACAAATGCAAACAATTGAGAACATAGGAACAACCTTGCTGAACTGAGGGCCTTGCTGAACTGAGTCAAAGGTCCATCTGATCTAGCATCCTGCTTTCCACAGTGGCCAGCCCTATTCCTCCAGGAAGCACACAAGCAGGGCTTGAAAAGAATAACTTGCTCTCTCTTATGACTACTTCTTAGAAACTAGTCCCTTAGACAGGTGCATCTCCAGTTACTTGTTTGCCTTTGGACATGGAAGTTCTAAAGAGCCATCTTAACTGATAGCAATTTATTTTATTTTTATTTGACAATTTTCCATTCCTGTAAAGAAAAGAGACAAAGCTGGATGTTAGCAAGCTGCTTGGCACAGAGAATACTTAGTCATTCTCCTCCATATTTGGGAGAAAATGGTGCATTCACTTCACCAAACTCAGTCTCCAAGGCTTGGAGAAATTATAGGACAAATTAGCAAGTGTTCTTTTGTGAGAGCATTATATTACATACCCAGGTCTAGATTTAGCATCACCAACTAATCAAATAACACAAGTACTCCATAATAGGTCTGGTGTAGCAGAGGAGTAGATATGCATCTACTTGAGGCATAGACTTCCTTCCCTCCAGGTGCAACATTATGATTGACAGGGTTTGGTCATAAACCTAGTTGCTTTAGTGCAGCCTTGCCCTGGTTTTTCAGTGGAGAGGATAATGATTTAGCTTCTTTTTGCGGTATCTTCTTCATCCCCATTTTAATCATGCTCAGTTTCCTAAAGAAGTTGGCTTAATGTGCAATTGGAGAGGACAAGGACTTTGTAAGTAGTGTTGAGTTCCTCCTAAGAGGACAAGAGGTGGGATATATAAAATAATAATAAAAGTTTAAAATAATGTATCCTGGAGCCCCTTTCTGCACAGTAAGCTTTCAAGTAATAGACAAGGGGTAGTGCTAGAAATTAGTATGCACATATTGGATATAACCAACTGAAGTCCTGCCTCCTGCCTTTTTATCATGAGAATGAAATCTTGTATAAAAGCTAGCCTTGGTGCTGTTCCTGTTGCCAAAGAAAAACCATTGTAAGGGCCCCTTTTCTTCCCTGTTCTTGCAGTTTCATGTCCAAAGCCTGTAGAACACCCTCAGAGTCATAATCCAGGTCAACTCAACCCTAACAGTTTATGCATGCCTGCAATTCCATCTTCTCTGCACCTTATCCCTTGGTTCGAACTGATTTCCCCACCTCTCAAAGCTTTTCCATGAATGTCTACAGTCTTTTACTTTTTTTGCTATAGTTACTCTGGATGTAATCCTGTAGGCATGCCCCTAGCCCTCACAACTCAAAGCATGTTGGGTATCCTGTGCAAGAAGAGGGGCATCAACGATCACCTTTTTACTCCTCCTGCCCTGCAAAGCTGCTAGACAGCCAAAGTCAGCTATCTGTCATGTTTGGAAGTAGGAAAAAAGAAGGCTGAGGGGCTGCCAGGATGTCTTGTATCTTGGTGGCATCAGTCTCCTCCCATTCCTGTCCCCTAACTGTTCTGAACAAGGAGTTCAAGTTCCAGTGTTGGACCAGGGACTCTGAGAATCCTATGTCCCTCTAGGTACCACCTAGGCACTGTAGGATTGCGTGGTTAATGGATGGAATTGATTCTAGATAGCATATAGTACCTGTTGCCAACCAAGGTAATTCTTGAAGAGCAAATATTGCATAATTTTGATTCTTGTATGATCAATAAAAATTTCCCTTGTGTGCATGCATCGTTAGAGTGGTTTTGCCAAGAAGCGCCATGACAAAATTTCAAAGGTCCCTTAGACAGGTGCATCTCTAAATGTGCGTATGCTTGGACAGAATTTCCATTATAGGGCTAAGATTTTTTTATGCTCTATCCTGGTTTTTAAGTTAATTCTTTGCTGTGATTTTGTAGAGGTTTGACTGTGTGCAGAAACATGAACCTGCACCATTGCTATCTGCTATCATTTCTATGGGAAATGTATCATCATGGTTCTGTCTCCTCAGTGGGCTAGATTTAAGTGTTGTGATGTGGAAAAATCCATTTACCTACCTGGAAAGAGCATTATTTGTATAGCGTGAACTTCTGATTTTTAGCCATGTCTCCTCCTCTTCTTCCTGCCCCTCTCATTCTGCTTTGTGTCTATAGGCAACAGACTTTGATCTGTTGCCTCTAAATAAATATGCTTCTGCATGTGATGTTTCAGTGACAGAGTCCTGACTTCAATATTTGCTCCTGGTTACTCAAGGTCAAAGCAGCATCATGTGGTTTATTAACTAGCAAAATAGTTCAATGGGTAAGAAGTAAGAAGGGTGAAAAGTACTTGCTATTGGTTCAAAGAGTAATTTGCCTTGTTTGGGATGCAAATAGATAGACTCTTCTTTCTCATTACTGTCTTTTTAACAGAGATGTTCAACATTGTATCTATGCTGACAATCTTGTTATGTACCTTAATAATAGTTCATCGGTGGATTTGGATCAGAGTGCTAATTGACTTGTGGCGGTCAGCAGGGCACATTTTACTGAACTGCTGCTAACATCTTTCAGTCAATCGTGTAGCTCTCTGTATTTCTATATAACGACTTCAGTCTTCTTGCAGCCTGCCCTGTCTTAGATCTCCCAGTATGCTCAGCATGTCTGTGTGCTGAATCAACGATGTTTGCATTTCAAATGCAGAATCCCGGTATTCATCATTTGTTGACCTTTTTACAGATTTTAACTTATTTAAGATTCTGGAGGAGGAGATTCTGTTGCTGTTAATGTGAATTGCCATGGCCCAGTATTCCCAGCCAGGTAGAACTCTAGAACCACAGAATTTTAGTGTTGGAAGGTGAAGCCGGCTTTTAAGAATACTACTTATCCCTGAATTATTAACATATGAGTAGCAGAACATTTTAAGGAACTGAAATGTTAATGACAAAAATGCTAAAGGACTGTGGGAATCTAAGGGTGCTTCCAAATGAGGTCTTTATTGTGCAATTGCCCTGCCTCAAATGCAGAATGCTGTAGGGGTCCTGTTGACAATAACTTCCATTTGTAGTCCTTTCATGTTTTCCCACTGCTTGTTCTATTTTTTCCTCTTAATCCCTCCATCCAGAAATACTCTTGTACAAAGGAGCACAAAATACATTAATTTACACTTTCTCCAATTCCACCAAGATTTATGGTGGGCTGATTCAAGGTTTTATCTTGTTTTTATCTCAGGTTAACAATGTAAGAATAAGTATATTGTGAAGCAGTTGCAGCATATCTGCCAATTAAAGTCTGGCATCCATGGTGTTCTTGAAATTATATGCAAGGGCCATTGATTTATGCAGTTTATAATTGTCCAAAGTATGTTAATTGATGGTAGCTAAAATAGGCAAACTAGGTCATGAAATTACTAGTGTGGACATCAGTACTTGCCAACTGCCTGTCCTTGCTTTGTCCTTTTCAAAATATGCCTGAAAATTAAACTTATTGCTAATGTAATAACCCAGACAAGACAAGCACTTTTGCTCCCATAAGCCAGGTATCTTTTTTGAGCACTGTCTCCCCTGCCAAATAATCATGAAGAAATGATGATACAAAATAAGCAGAGTAAGTGTATGCTTATACTGAAGTAAAATCGTTGCTTGAAGTACTGGCAAACTAACTCTTGTTAGCAGCATTTTGATTCCCAAGCATACCTGCTGATGGAAGTCCTCGTAGTCGTCTTCGTCATCATCATCCCATGATTCAAATGTCATGCTTTTCCAGCCTCATGTGACATCTGTGACTAGAAATTTGATAATCAGCCCAAAGGCTTCTCTGGTTGGAAGTCCCTGCTTCTGACATAAATTCTTAAATGTGATATTAACTGTGTGAATACAATTACCATGTACATTAGTATTATTTTACCATTCTTATTCTTACTACTACTGCCATTGCCAGCACTACAACTACCAGCATCACTATTATTATTTGTAAGTGGCTGTAAGAGAGAAGCCTGACCAAACTCAGGAAATATTAACTTCTTTCCCTTACAAAATGCAGCTGAAACAGCTTTTAGTTTACTTAATAATTGCAACAAAAACTTGTGTATGTTAACTGCATCCACACAACTAATGTCATCTCTATTTAAGCTATATCTGTTTGCATTGTGTTCAATTCTTGGCTAAGATCTAGGTACATACATAGTACATCTGTGTTTCTAAGCTTCAGTAACTGTGGAACAAATAACGGCAGGTGTCATGCAACAGAAATAGTTTATGGCTTGTGTTTGGCCTAGCTAATATTGCTTCTATATTGTCATTCTCAAATGATCAAAGCTTCAGTATACTGAAAGGATTCCTGACTGGTATCATATGTCAGCACTGAGGCATGCGGTGCCTTTGTACTTCAAAGGCCATTCTCTGTTCAGAGAATAGGTGTTGCTGAATTTGTGCAAACAATAATATTCACGTGCACTATCTAATACCTTTACCTGGTCAGATAAATCTAGTGAACTGAATGCACATCCCCAAAAGGTCTACTGATCTGAACTGGCCAGTGTTGTAGTAATTGAGATACTGGTTTTAATGGTCATGGGGGTCAGGACTCTTTTATACTGCCAAGTGCATGCCTAACTATAACATGTTTTAAGATGAAGAAATGATTCCGTGGCAAGCCGTGTCGGACCTGGTGGCTTTAGAATGCCATAGTGCTGACATGGGCCCTGTTTAGCTCCTGTCCCCATCTCTTTAGCCTCTATTGCTCTCTGGTTATTGGGGACGTCATAATCTGTGGGGTTCTGGACTTCACTCTTAAGATCCAGCTCTTGCTGCACCGGACCTAGCTTTCACTGCAGGAGTAATTTTTGTCTGGGCTTTAAATGCTGCTTTGGACTCGGATGGTTGAACTCTCCTCTTTACCAGACAACTCAAAAAACAAAAAACCTTCATATAAGGATCTACCATGTCATTCAGAAAAGGGTTAGCTTTCTTTGTGACATGCTTATTTTCTGTACTGAAGGAGGGGGTTGTACAGAGGAGCAATTGGCCACAAGGTTTAGAAACCTCATTTCTTAGAAATAAGACCACTTTAAACTTGCTTGCTGTGATCTTGGCTGAAATCCAGTATCATTGTAAAGCATGTAACAACCATGAAGTTGATTAATGCAGCCTCATTGGCTGTTGAGGTGCCAATTGTTAATCTTTGTTTCCTTCAATGAAGCTTGGCTTGTTCCTAATTGGTTCTGGCTCAGTTTATCAGTGGTACTCTAGCATACATATTTGAGACAGAAGCTGGTGTTTTATGCAAAATTGTTTCACATTTTAAGTCCACTGAAATAGCTTTTAAAATCTGTAAAAGTATAAATTGGATATGCTGGGTATTTCTGGGTATGCGGTCTCCTCTATACTCATCACTTCCTCTTATACTCAGCAATCCTTCAGCAGCATCTTTTATGTCATCTGAACCTAACCTGCTTGGTTGCTTAATGGCAGAAGACCCTGTAGTAATGTTGCCCTGTTGCTGGGTTAGCCACTGGGCCTGGATTCGCTCAGCAACCCAGATAGGAGTTGCTCATGGATTCCCGATTACAAGTGGAAGTGGTAGGTGCATGCCAGGCAGCACACAAACTGTGTCATGCCAACCAACCCTGAAAGAAAACATGGCTAGCTGGAACTCAGAAGGGACATTCCACAGAGCAACATTTTGTAACTAGCATAATGTTAAGAGCTTTATCAACAATGTTAGCCTAGCATAGTTCTCTTAATCCCAACATTAGACTAAACCAGCCTAGTCAGTGGTTATACTTTCTTTCAATTGTCACTTTGTTTTCAACATGATAAAACCATGGGGAGTGGAAATGTTCTTTTAGGCTTGAAAGGAGTCTAAAGTTAAGTTGTTTTATTATATATTTGTTAAACTTGTAGCCTACCTTTTACCTAGTAGTGCCTAAAGGGTTTTGTCACCATTTATATTTCAATGAGTGATTTCAAACATTTCTTCTAACCCTAAAAATATGCACACTTTGTGTTTCTATGGTTGTTTAAGTTAGCTCAAGTCAATCAGTTAAGGGTGTAAACTGGTACAGTGAGGGGTGAGCACCACCTCCTAAGAGTAATTAAGGACAAGGCCTTCTTGGTGTGCAGCTCATGAAATTCTCTTTCATTTGAATTTGAAATGAAATTGGCCCTAAGATCCTAAGGACCTTTTTCTTCACTGTGGCTTGTAATAGAGATAGCTTATTGGCTGTCACTATGTATGGGCCAGTTTTAAAAATTAAAACTCTGGTATTTTAGTCTTATACTATTAACATTTTTATATTGTGTTTCATGGTTTAATTCTGTATACCACTTGACAGTTTTCTTTTTGAAGGGTAACCTATACAATGTTTAAATAAATATTTGGAATAATTTAGTTCTTCCTCCTCCCTTCTTTAACTCCTTTATTAGCAATGTTGATTGGCTTCTTCATTATTACAAATGTGTTGTAATAATTCATATTATTAGGACTTAATGAACAATATTGTTTGATAAATTAGTGTTTGTTGTAAGCCACTCTAGGCATAGTTTGCCATAGAATAGTGGCACACAATAAAACTTAACTTAAAGGAAAGTTAAGTTAATAACTAATAAACCAGTTATTTTTCAAATTGTGACAAGGGAGCCCTAGGTTTTTTCAAAAGTCTATCTCAGTTCTTCATCAGGAAGATCAGTAACAGTGGAAAAACTTTAATGGAAAAATCAATTCCAGAATGCATGCATCTTGTCAAAGCCCATCAGTAGGGGAGTGTCGGGTATGTTCAGCCTTCTGAAGAATATTTATATATGAGTCCAACACAGGGGCCATTTTTGTATATGAACATCATGTGTACTCTAGAATTTTATGCAGACAAGGATTCCAGAAGGCAAGTTGACTTGTTAGGTTTTTTTTTAGCTAGGATAGCTTCTGAAAAACATAGATTGATAGGAAGAAAAAAATATTCATCTAATTTCTCTATAGTGCCCAATAACCAAAAGCTTTCTGGATGGGTTGCAAAATAAACAAAATTCTTAAATACAGCTTATAGGCAAGAAGTTACTTTGGTGTTACAAAGGGAAGGCAGAAGTAAATATCATACTTTGTTGTGGAGTATATGAAATAGTTGGGCTGTAAATTGGATACAGTTTTACCCATGAATAGTCTGTCCTTGTTATAGTTTTATCTTTGTTAATCAGTTCACAATTTAGTTTGGTTTAAATGCTGCTTTGAAAGTGTTAACTAGCAGGTATGGAATCCAAATCTTTTGTACATGGAAGACAGCAAAGAAAGGAACTAAAACAGATAATCAAGTAGGAGGACATTTCACAGTGGACAAAGGCCAATATAATCCACACTGTTGCATTTCTGATCATTATGTACGGGTGTGAAAGCTGGAGAGTGAAGAAAACCAACATGATGTGTTTAAAACATTGTGCTAGATGAGAGCTTGGGCCAACAGAAAGATGGACAAGAGATCAGATCAGTCCAAAACTTTCCTTGGATGGAAAAATGACAAACCTGAAACTATTGTACTTTGAGCACCATGAGAAGGGAAGACTCCCTGGAGAGGACAATAACACTAGAAGGAAGTGACAGCTTTTAGTTTATAAGAGCTAGGCAGGGCATTCATTCTTAGGGTCATTTTAACTGGAGACAACTTGACAGCATGTAACAACAGCACAAACTTATGCATGTTTGGACAGAAAAAGGCGTACAGCTCCCAGTATGCCCAGACAGCTCATGGTGGGACTACCATTAGAAGTTTGACGTCTACTCTCTCCCCTCCACCTCCTACCCAAGCAGAATTTATTTGTCAAATTACAATGATTATGTACCTTTAAAGGCACACTGAAAGCTTGTCTAGGCTGATATTTTCTCTCCAGGGTCTAATTTGATCTGTGAAACCTCCCATTACTCTTTAGAAATGTTGAAAGGGAAAACATCTATTTTGGCTCCCTGAAATCAGCTTGAATGCTTGCCTGGCAACTAGAATAAAAATATCTAATTAAAAGCTTTGCACAATTGATGGAGAATTCAGGTGTGCCAAATATAAGGTTGCTAATAACATTTTTGCTTTAATTTTATACTAAGGCTGCAGTTAACACACTTTGAAAGGTTTGTGTTTTAACACTCACTAATGCAAACGTTCAGTTGTCTACAGTGCTCCTACACTCAGAAAATGGTAGGGTTAGGGTTAGGAAGGTATGAACAGAAATTTTATCTGTGACTGGTAAAGAAAACTAATCAGAGAAGAGTTTGGAGAATCAGTAAAGCATATTCTCTAGGTTGAACTACATTAATAATTAATAAAGTATTGTACAAATTCAATTAACTTGATTGAACATCTACAGACATCACGTAGATTTATGACTGAATGGAGCCACAAACTCACAACCTTACTCTGGAAGAAAGAAAAAGGAAAATTTTCCCTTGGTATCAGGCTTTGCACTCTAAACATATTTGGAACTTAAGTATTACTTTTAAAGTTCTGTAGCTTAATAACATGATCCCTTTTCTCACTATCTTGGGTTTGACTGGTGCCAGCAACTTTTTAGCCTTGTATGTATAATAGGAATTTTTACTGGCTATTCCAGTCACTTCTTTTTTTCTTCCAGAGATCATGCACGTCTAGAAATATCTGGCCGGCCATTCTTTACGTTCTGAATGCTGGATTTGATACATTATTGGTGAACAAGTTCCATGTGCTTTTTTTTTTTTTAAAGATTCCAGTATTGTTTAAAATAATACCACCAGTTGCCAGAGATTAAAAATTAGGAAATTGCATGTCTGTCTTGAATTTGAAGGTACTAAAGAGTGTGACTAGAACTGGACAGTCCTTGTGGCATAGTGGATAGAGTACTAGATTTGGACCAGGAAGAGGGGTTCAAACCCCCTATTTGGCCATGAAGGACACTGGGTAAATTTGTTTCCATATGCCAGTCAAGCTTACTTCAAATAGGATTGTTAGGATTTTTAAAAAATGAAAGAGGGAAGGCCCATAGATACTAACAGGAGTTCTTACAATAAGTGTGAGATATATATATGATGAAAAATACATGCCTTCTTTATAGCTAGAAATACAACTTCCCTCCTTATAAAGATATTCCTTGAAATTCTACTCTGGACTACATCAGCCTTCCCCAACCTGTTTCCCTTCTGGTGTCTTGGGCATGCTTGATGGGAATGAAAGAACTTGTGGTCCAACACATCTGGATAAAAGCAGGTTGTGGAAGCCTCGACCAGATTCTTAGAGTTTTTTTTTAAAAAAACCCAAAGCTGTATTTATTGTGATATTTGGATCTGTCTTTTTATTTAATTTAATTAATTTATTTATTTATTTAGGGAACTTCTATGCCACCCCATTTGCCGAAGCCTCGGAGCGGCTCACAACCATAAATAAATAGAATCCTTTAAAACAATATAAATTAAGTCACCCTGGCCAAAGATATAAAATAAATACATAATATTAACAATTAAAATAATGTTGATTAAAAAGGTCTTCGCCTGGCGCCAAGAAACAAATAACGACAGCGCCAGGCGGACCTCTCTGGGGAGCGCATTCCATAGATTGGGCGCCACCACAGAGACAGCCCTCCTCCAAGTACTCACCCTCCTAATTTCCTTCACGGAGGGTTCCCGGAGAAGGGCCTCTCCCACTGATCTCAAGGGGCGGGCGGGCATATATGGACGTAAGTGCTCCTTCAGGTAACCAGGACCCAAGCCGTTAAGGGCTTTATAGGTCATCACCAACACCTTGAATTGGGCCCAGACTTCAGTGGGAAGCCAGTGAAGCTGACGGAGGACTGGAGTCATGTGAACAGCAGCCTGGCAGCTTTATTTTGAACCAATTGAAGTATCCAGACCGTCTTCAAGGGCAGCCCCACGTAGAGCGTGTTACAGAAGTCAAGTCAGAAAGTCACCAACGCATGTGTCACTGTCGCCAGGCAGTCGTTCTCCAGGTAGGGGCGCAGCTGATGGATCAGCCGAAGCTGAAAGAAAGCGCTCCTTGCCACTGCTGTCACCTGAGCTTCCAGTGAAAGCTCTGGGTCGAAGAGCACTCCCAAGCTGCGGACCTTGTCCCTAAGAGGGAGTGCAACCCCATTCAGGACTAGGTTCAATTCAACTTCCCCGAAGCCCGATCTGCCAACCAACAGTACCTCCATCTTGTCTGGATTGCGCTTCAGTTTATTGGCCCTCATCCAGCGCATTACCTCGGCCAGGCACTGGTTCAGCACAGCCACTGCCTCACCTGGATTGGGGGAGAACGAGAGGTAGAGCTGGGTATCATCAGCATACTGATGATTCCGCAGCCCACACCTCCTGATGACCTCTCCCAGTGGTTTCATGTAGACATTAAACAGCAAAGGGGACAAAATGGATCCCTGCAGTACTCCATGGCATAGCTGCCATGGTGCAGAGCCATAGTCCCCCAGCACCACCTTCTGGAATTGGCCATTGAGATAGGAGCGGAACCACTGCAAAGCAGTGCCTCCGACCCCCAATCTTGCTAGCCTGTCCAGAAGGATACCATGGTCGCTGAGAGGTCCAGAAGAACCAACAGGGATGCACTCCCTTATCCTTCTCCCTGCACAGGTCATCGTACAGGGCAACCAAGGCAGATTCAGTACCGTACCCAGGTCTGAAGATGGACTGAAATGGGTCCAGATAATCAGTTTCATCCAAGAGTGCTTGGAGTTGTCCCACCACCACCCACTCCAACACCTTGCCCAGAAATGGGATGTTGACTACTGGTCTATAATTAGTGGCCATCTCTGGATCCAGTGACGCTTTCTTCAGGACCGGTTGCACTACCGCCTCCTTTGAAGGGGCAGGTACCCGACCCTTCCTCAGAGAAGCGTTAACCACTTCCAAGATCCAGGTCCCAATCCTGTGCTTGGCGTTGTTTATTAACCAAGATGGGCAAGGGTCCAATAGGCAAGTGGTGGGACGTACTCGTCCAAGCACCTTGTCCACATCATCAGGCTGCAATAACTGAAACTCATCCATCAATTTTGGACCAGACGGTGACATTGGTATCTCCCCAGAAGCCTCTGAGTTGCTAGTGGAGTCCAGCTCGTGACAAATCTGAGCGATTTTCTCCCTGAAATGCTTGGCAAAGTCATCACAGCGGGCCTTCGAGGGTGGAACCAGATCTTTCTTAGGGCCAGGACGGACCAGCCCTTGTACCACCCGAAAAAGCTCCGCTGTACGGCATTTTGAGGAGGCAATGGAAATGAAGAAGAATTTCTTTTTCGCTGCCCTCACCGCCACAGCATAGGCCTGATAATGGGCTCTTAAGTGTGTTCAGTCAGATTCATCCCTTGATCTCCTCCACCTACGCTCTAGTCATCTCCTGGCCTGCTTCATCACCCGTAATTCAGATGTATACCAAGGGGAAGAGTGGGCTCTGCCTGGCGGGAGAGAACACTTAGGAGCGATCGTGTCAACAGCCCTAGTCATCTCCCCATTCCATAGTTTGACCAGAGCCTCGACAGGAGCACCAGTCTTATCAGCCGGAAACTCCCCCAGGGCCTCCGTCCAGATCCATCTGGCTCCAGGGGCGGACCCACACAATCGGGTCCTTCCTACCCCATTGAGAAAACCAGATCCAGAGTGTGTCCACGTTCATGGGTCGGTCCTGTGACATGTTGAGACAGCCCCATGGCCCTCATGGAGGCCATGAAGTCCTGAGCCGCCCCGGTCAGAACAGTCTCGGCATGGAGATTGAAGTCCCCCAGGATCAACATCCTGGGGGTCCTCAACACTAGGTCTGAGACGATCTCCGTCAGCTCAGGCAGAGAGTCTGTTGGGCAGAAGGGTACACAGTATTCCTATGTTTTACAGAAGCTATGCAAAGGAAAAGAAATAAAAGGCTCAGAATAGAGTGTCCTTAAAAGCTCATGTCACTTTTTACTTGGAAAGCATCATGAAAACTGTATGTTTAAGAATTTACAAGGAGCTTGAGAATTTCTGCTTCCTAGTAAAAGCAACCCTTATGAGTGTTTTTTTGCCCCCTCATTGTTTACACTTGAAACAACAATGGTAGGAAACCCCTGCTTCTTGATGTGTTATGAGACCCAGTGTAATGTTAAGCTGATGTAATATTTAGATGGCTACAATTGCTGTTGTCAGTAAATGCAAATATTTATTATTTCTTGTATTTCCCTAAGCGTCTTCACAGTGTCTTTAAACTTTATTCATTTCTGAGCATGGTGGGCATGCTGCTTTGTAATCTTTTCTGCAAATTAGATGTTGGATAGTGCTGTCCAAATAATTTCAAATTATTTATCTTATTTTTTTTTTACAAAAGAAAAAGGGTGAGTGTAGATTAGTGCCCTTTTTTAAAAGGAAAGCTTTAATCACTGGTTAAAATCCATCTATCCTTTTACCTGGGAATGTTCAATAGAAATTGGCAAAACATATACTGAGCTGCTTGTAAATGTGAATGCATAGGGCTCCTTGCTCAGTTATAATGAGTGGTACCACCTGTTCAAGAAATAATAATAGCCTCTGTTGATCTTAATAATATCTGTCAAACCTAAGTTTGATGGAATTCATCTGTGGATTCAACACCTAACGTATTTAGACTTAGTAGAAACTGAAACCAGCCAGCTCATTATCACACTTGCTCACAGTATGCATTGCTCAATATCTAGGGTTTCCTGAAGCCTAATTATCCATGTTCAGGCTCTCTGGGCTTTCTGGAACACGAAAGCTTATGTGGAATGTTGTTCCAGTGCTAGGAGAAGCTTTTAGTTTGGTGGCTGTGTCACTGTTCCTCCGGTAGACAAGCTGCTGTTATTGGCCCTAGCATCCAAGCTGTTCAGTGCAGGACTCCAAGTTAAAGCAGATGGGAGGGCAAATTACTAAATGCTCTCCAGGGGTCCAGTGGAATGACTGGGGAAGGAAAAAGTGGGAACTTTTGCATAGCCTAGTCTTTGTGGAAGTATGTCAAAGGGAGGGAAGGCGGGCATCTAAAATGGCAAGGGGAGTCCAAGTTCCAGATACTAGCAGGAATTGTCCCAAATGAAAAATAATTCAGGAGTAAAAGAACAAGGGTGTTTTCTAGTTTGTTTTTAAACTAAGCATATTCTGAATAGAAGATACTTTCTGCATTTTTATACTGCCACTTCAGAAAGTTACTGTTTTCCAAAGTGGCTCATCTTAGAGAATGAGGGGGAGAGCTTGCAAAATTAGAACACACACAAGGAAGGCAAATAGAAGTAAAGGGGATGAGCTTATCTTGCATTGTTGGTCGTCTTGTTGAGTAGCAAGCATAATCTCTTGCTCCTTTGGCTAATGAATGGATCCAAAGCATTCTTTTCCCTTACTCCTGCAGTCCCAGGACACCTGTCACTTGGAGTTGAGTGTTCTTTCTGGTAGGGATGGGAAGGGAGCATCCTACAATTACTGTTTCTCTGGATGGGCCAGGATGGTTCCTTCCCGCCCCCCCTTTGCTTGACATTACTTCTGAGAAATGGATCCCCTGGATGAGGGCAAAAGCAGTGTGTGCTTCCTTCTCTTCTCCAGTCCCAGAAAAAACTTTCTGGTTGGAAGGCTTCACAAGAACCTAATAGTCAAGTGAGAGGTACAAAACATTTTCCTGATCACACCAGGATGCGGGTGGTGGGGTCCTGGCTTTTGTGTACCAAGAATCTCCTGGTCATGCACAGTGGCTACTGGTCTTGTAAAAACGCCCTTTCCTAGATAACCAGCTCTTGCCAGCAAAGCGGTTGCACCAAGTAGAGGTGGTGAGACAAGGTGGAAGTGAATTGGTGCTCCCACTTCACACGTTTCTGTAAAGCAGCCTTCTCCCAGAAGGCTGACCTAAAGATGTTTTGGGCTTCAGCTCTCTTCAGCCCCTTGCAGCATGTGTAATATTCAAGAATTCTGGGAGTTTGAAGGTTGGACTATGTGGTGCGACAGTAAAGTTGAGAGGCTGGGTATGGTGGGCAGAGTTGTGTCACACCACATCTGAATGTGCTAGAAGTATGGTAACTTACCCACAGAAGTGTTAGGGGTTTCCTTAAGTGTGTAGGTGCTTTGTGATGAACAGCTGCTAGAATTGCTGATCAAAAGACACTGTGTATTATTACAGCTTTTTCTCATGGGTGGATTTTATTGTGGTAGTAAAACAGCGGAAATAACAGAGCTATGACTGTGAATTATTTGACCACAGTGATATCTTACCAAATATCATTGCATTGGTTCACTTATACTTTTTGAGATTATATATGATGAGTCCAAAATCCTTGGCAAATTGTTTCCCATAATGATACCAGAGAAATACTGCTTATCTAGATCAACAGCAGCCAGATGCTCGGTTTGTTGCTCGCTTGTCTTCTAACTTGCCTGATACCTGGTAGTTAACATCCACCTTTTAAATTCAACCAATCCAATGGGTTACATTAAAATTAGTGAGTGAGAGTTAAGATCGTATACCTGTTTATGATATACTAAGACTTTAGGGTGTGTTGTTATTTTAAGAGGCATTGAAATTACTGAAAGCACTTCCTACATTTTTCAAAAGTATTGTTTGTTGTGCTAGGACTCCTTCCCCCTGCCATGTAATTCTGGAGTCACCAAATCTTGCAGAAGTAAATGGTTGTCATAGTATCCTAACAGCTACCTAGTATTATGCTAGTACATTCAAATCAGGATGAGTTGTTTCACTATAGAAATGAAGGTGAAAATTTTGATTTCTGTACAGTTGTTGCTAATGTTTTGCAGAGCATGTTGCTATGGCATTGACAGCTACAAGCAAGAAACATATTAGGGGCTATAGTGCTTGTATCAGTTCTATATAGTCCATATGTTCTTACTGTTTGGCACACCAGTCCTAAATGTATACTACTATATCTTACTCCAACAGCATATCTCTGAAAAACGATGGTAGCAGCCAGGTTCTTGTTGGTTGTACTGATACAACAATAGATATTTTTTGCCCTTTTAAAAATTTCTTTTCTATTAATCAGTCAGCTGTATAAAGGGAAGGGGAATGAGAATTTGTGTGTAATCCCCAGCAACATCTTCATTTCTTGGATATCAAGGGAATAACATAGTGTCCTGCCCTTTTAGTAGGCTACACTTGTCCTTGAAATCAGGACCTCATTCCACATATAGAACGAGTACCTTTTCTTCCTTGAAGCTGTTCCCAAAATCTATAGAAAAGACCTCTTGGGTAGCTCAGAGCAATCCCTGACTCTGTTCAGTTGGATCTTTAAGGACAGTGTGGTGCTTGTTACTGGCTTTGTGACTACATGCCCATTTTACTTTCCTCCCTCCTCTAACCAAGTATATGAGCATATTTGCTCCAATGTGAAAGGCTGCACTTTTCCTAGCAGAACAGCTTGGCTTTTTAGCCAATATTCTCTCACAGAGAGCATCTCCATCTTTAGGAATGTGTGGAAAAGCTGACTTGAGATGGCTGTCTTTCTCTTGGATGCCCAAGCAGTTGGCATTCTTTCCACTCATTGGTTGTTCAGCAAGAACCAAATTAAGGATAGTGATTCCTGTATTCAGATTTCTTTCTGTAGTCCTAGTTAGTGAAATATTTAAAGCAAATACACTCTTCAAGGGATAAGTAGTAATTTATCAAATTTGACTTATTGCAAGTTGGACTTCTGATTACTGGAGCAATGCGGTTTAGATATACTGTGTAAAATACTCAGCTATCATTCCTATGTGATAATTTGCTAGCACCCAAATGTGGGATGAGCATTAATAATGAACAGCATTTTCCAAGCCTTGAAACAATGATGTCTTTTTAATACACAAATGTGAATACTGTTGCAATCGTCTTGGTATTTCTGCTTTGCATTTGAAGCAGATCCAGTGAGTAATATGTCCAAATCAACTGAATTAAAATAAGCATATTTTGTATTAAAGTTTCAGATATTTTAAGTGCAACCTGACAACTTCAAATATTATTTCATTAGTCTTAGCGATTATCATATTACGGATGAGAAGGGATTGCTTTCCATCTCTTGGTGGCAAGAAAATAGCACCATTGGCTTTATACTCCAATTTTGATGCATATAAACATGTCCAGGATTAATCCCCTCTAGCAACCATAATATCTGACATAATTATAATTCCCTCTGTGCAAATAGTAACAAAGAAAGTCCCACTGTTGACTATGTCTAGACCAGGAGTCTTCAAACTTTTCCACCAGGGGGCCAGTTGAAAGCTGCTGGTCCTGGGCGCAAGCCGGAAACGTGGTGCAGGCGGTGCATGTGGGCTGGTGGTGGGGTGGCGTGTGCGGGCACACTGAGGTGGAGGCGGGGCGCACGGCGAGACGCAGGCGTGCGCTGCCAAGTGGGTGCACGAGGCAGCAGCTTGCTCACTTGGAGATTGTTTTGTCCAAGCGAGCAAACCACTGCCTCCCCGCACTGCATGGGCACCCATACGCACAGTAGATCCAAATGGGCATGGTGGGCCAGATCCGGCCCCCGGGCCATAGTTTGAGGACCCATGGTCTAGACAATGGTCCAAGTGTCTAAAAATTATGGTGTTCTTTCAAGGCCAAAGCAGACATAATTTTAAATATATATCTGGTGTCTATATCTTCCTTATTTTTACTTGAAGGTATGTGCATCGGGTCTGAGTTAGATTTAGGATGCGAGCATGAGGACTAGCAGGGCTCTTAAGATCTTGATCAGGACTGTTGTGTCTGCTTTCGAGTAAAAATGTAAATAATAAAAGGCTTAGCTGCTAGACACAGATTGAAAGTAATATCTGTTTTAGCTCTTTTTGATTGGGATTTCAGCTCTGTTTTCAGGCATTATAACATGTTGTGTGGCAAATAGAACATGTATGGATTCTTGTAGTTGAGAATGTCTTAATATTCTGAGAAACTGGAATGTTGCCTTTATTTCTGTAATCACCATTAAGAAGCTTGTTTCATTTTGTACAATCTGTTAAACAGTTCCCACAGGAAGCTTTTGCTTGCAGTAGGTCAAATTATACTTCAGTGTTGATGTGTGCAAATACTTTGAATAAAAATTTCAAACATAATGTTTAATGTTATCATTGCACTTAATATCTTACTTCACTTCTAGAGTCTGCCTAAGCCTAACTCCACACTACCTCAAATAGATAACCGTCCTATAAATAGCAGCAGTGCTGATTGATACTGCTGTAAAACTGAAGTAAACATTGGAAATGCAGCTGGTATGGTGTTGGAAGAGAAAACACTGGTAAACACCTTTAGTAGAAGATGTGAAATGCTTTTATAATGTGTTCATGAAATTTATGTACAAGTTCACAGGAGAAAGGTTTTTGGCACTTGTACAATGGGTTGAACTTTTTGCTATGCCAAGCTATTTTCCTTCTTCAGACCTCAAAACGTCTTGAGCATATAAACTTAATCTTTCAGAAACTGATGAGGAGGAGTACCTTGGAAATAAAATTTTACCGATGAGAGTCATTCCAAAAAAGAAAATTGGTTTCTGTCCCTCTTTTTTCTTACAATGAACTCGAAGTGACGTGCATCACTCTCTTCCTCCTGCTCTCAATATTTTCTCCACAACGACTCTGTGAGGCAGGTTAGGGTGGGAGTCTGTGACTGGCCCAGAGTCACCCAGTCGGCTGCTTGGCTGAGTGGAGACTAGAACCCAGATTGCCTCAGTCTGTCCCACATTCTGAACCACGACACCACATTGGCTCTCTAATTATTGTCAGTATTTGTTAACTGCCCAGAGAGCCTTTGGGCTGTTGGGTAGTATAAAAATGAAATAAATAAATAAACATATTGCTGGACTTTGCATCCTGTGTTGAACCTTTTGTGCTTCTGTTCATTAGTATATGATAGCCTGTGTTTGTCTCTATTGATCTGAGAGGTCTGTGGAATGAGTTCCTCTTCACACATTTTATTAGGGTAGTAGATACATGAAAGTGAGGAGAAACTGTGGTTATGATGCTTTTGTCCACTTTCCCTTCACTTTGCTACTTTTTGTCTTTCAACTTCTAAAGCAAACTTTACTTCCAGATCATCTGTTAATGCTTTTGATGTCCAGGCATAGATAGTGCGATTAGTTGTATAAATATCTTGGGACAGCCTACCTGTGAGGATGGTTAGGCGGGAAGAAAGTAATTTGCTAATGGCTGAGAAGAAATTGACCCCAGGACATTCTGGTTCAGGTCCAGCAATATGGCTGCTAAACAACTTGATGAAGAGGCCTGAACACATTTTAATTAGCATTTCCTAAAAGTATTTATAAATAGTTTTTCTGTCCTTGAAGGCCTTTAAAGTTATATACAGTTTAGAACTCAAATTGAAGCTAATACAAAAGCATAAATTTAAAAACCCTTTAAAACAGGCTAAACCATATTAAAACCCATCAAAATCCTGGTAAAACCTATATAGGTTTTACTACCTGTTTACAATTCTGAAAGGATGGAACCAACTACACCTTCCTTGATGTTTCAAAGTTGGTGGACTGCACCCTGCAGAAGCAGACTCTGCCTTCCAAACAAACCTAAGTTTTATTTCAACAACACTTTTTCTATTGAATGTTTTTAGGCTGTGGCCATTCCTTCCCCAAGCTGCAAGCAGTGGATATTTCCCACAAACACTTGTTGTTTCATCCCAGAAAGCACAACCCAGGGATGATGTGTTTAAAATTGTTCATACAGTGGTACCTCGGTTCACGAACTTAATTTGTTCCACGATTCTGGTCGCGAACCGAATCAAATTTTCCCATAAGTTCAATGTAAAAAAAGGTTAATCCGTTTTGAACCATATGTAATTTTTTTAACCACAAAATATGAAACAAAGTACAGTACAGTACAGTATGAAGAGAGAAAATACTAATCTTGCTTGAGGCGACTTCTGGTGTGGAAGTCAAGGAAGGTGGTTGGGGAGGAGTTTATTGTTTGGAGGGAGAATCCCCATCCCTGATCTCGACTAGAGGAAGCCATGACCACATGTCAGAGCGGAGAAGATAGCCCCGCGTTCGTGTTCATGCGGGGGAGATGGTCACAGTTGTGTTCGTCACCCGATGTGGAGTTTGTGAACAGAAGCAAAATGTTGCTGAACTTTCTTTTCACGAACCAAATTGTTTGTGAACAGAAGCGTTCATGAACCAATGTATTACTGTAATATCCCTTGTCATTTTATTATTTTTAAATGTCTTGTAAGTCAGTTTGTAAAGATATATGTCTCTTGAAAGGTGACATATAAATAATGTAGTACATAAATGAATCCTGCTTAGCCAAAACCAAGTTGGGAAAGTGACCCACCATATGTATAGGGCCAGATATTAATTGGGCCAGATCAATGGTTGTCATGGAAGCCATGGAAATCCAGAGGAGCTCCTAATAAAGGGACCTCACCATAAATGTTAAAATCTTCCAAGACCCAGTGGCCCTGAGTTCTGCTTGCTTTCTCCTTTCTTTTCCTTGTTCTGACCATAATTTGGATTTGAAGATGGTAGATCACTTAATCATCATTTACAAGGTTGAGTTAGTAATACAGTTATGGATTGTACAGTTATGGACTGTCCTATGCTTTTATGGTTTTGTTTCATAGGCTATACATGCTTTTCTGTATGAATAGCAGCAGTTACCAGAGTTTGTGCTTGCATTTTCTCCATGAAGGTAGTTTAAAAAATACTCACTCTGGTTGAAAATGGCAAGATATTAAACAGCCTGGAAAGGGAGCACAAAGCTTGTAATGATTGTGCTTTCATTAAAGTACCATAATTAAAGTTCCCTCATCCCATAGCTAAGGTTTTCTATTTGGTGTGTGAAATTTATTTTCAGAAACATTAAACCACACTATGGAGCTTTCTTGTTCTGAGACTTTTTCCAGATTGAGGTCTGCATGAGCAAATTTTTCTTTTACTTTTGGTCTCACTAGGATACAGCCAGTGCCCTGCTTCCACTAATCACAAGACAAATGTTAATCCTATTTCAGGCCAGGGAATGATCTGAAGACATGTGGTGCAGTTCTGTTGCTGAAGCTATGCAGATCTGGCTTTGCGTACTTCCTTGATGGAAGACCACCTGGGAACCACATGGAAGTCTCTGTGTACTAAAGGAAGAGTGGGTGTAAATAATCTGCTGCTAATATAAACCTAATACCAGAGAGAAAGTTTGATCTCTTTTTTCATGATTAGTGGCACATCAATAACTATTTTTAATGTACAGTGTATTTTTAAACTGGGTGAATTGGTTCTCTCTACCCTGAGAGTTATTCAGTTGTAAGTAGAAGATTTAGCAATTCTGTCTTTAGCAAAAAGTACCTTCTGTCTTCTGGAAGGTTTGTAATCATGTTGGACTTAGTATATCTTCATTCCCATTCCAAAAAGTTGTCACTAATACAGTGAACCTGATCATATAAGAAAATGCATGGTTGAAAACTTTAAATCTCTACAGCAGGAGCAGTTGCTGTGGTTATTTCCCAGTAATGGTTAGTCCTCCAGATTGCAAGTGCCGATTTGTCTGTTCTGAGTTAAGTCTGGACTGGACAGTTGTCAAGTTGGAAAGCAGTTTTAAAGCCAGCTTTGTTCCTTTCCAGCCCTACTTTCAGTGAAACTCAGTTGGGCTATGGAATCTGGCCCCTGCATTTTAGGACAGATTAATTCTAACCTGATACCATGTGTGCTTGGGAGACTTTCTCTTTGGAAGAAATCCAGATGCTATATGGCAGGAGGCCAAAACACTTTAACATGCTGTGCTGTGTCCTGGATTTGAAAAGCTGGAAAGTAGCTTTTGTTTTGTCTCTACCAAATAACAGAAATACGTAGCTGTGTGTAAGCCCAGGAACATACAGAATTATAGAAAATTTGAAATGTCCAGATTCTCTTAAATAGACTAGTTATGCTGATGACTGGATTTATTTATTTATAATAAAATGTACAAAAGTTAATTTTTAGTAATTACTCAGTAAATGCGGAAGCATGGGAAAGCTATAGTATGAACTAGTTCTGTGGCCTTGAAAACACATGAGGGCATCATGAGGATTGTAGGAAGGAGAATGGCCCTCAGTGACTGAGACAAACAGTCACTGCAAAACTGAATTAATTCCAGGAATGCAAATCTAGTCAACCTAGCAGAGGTGTGAAGAACCTGTGCCCTTCCAGATGTTGGGGTTAAACTCCCATTACCCCGAAATTTGCCATGGGTGGCAGGTGATGGGATCCAAGAGTCCAGAAGAGTCACAAGTTCCACACCCCTGGCTGGCAGATCAGAAACTGGCCCACAGTACTTTTAACAGGACATTGGCAGAATTTCTTCCCCACTTCTCCACATGCACCCTTTTCTCATTTTCAGAAGATTTCTAAAGTTATTTAGATAACTTCTCCACATGTACCCTTTATGAGCCACAGTTCTTTTCAAGTCAAGGTGCCTGTGTGTGTGGGTCCCCATGTAAAACAGTTTGATCAGTAGCAGCATCTGGACTTTGCTCCTGCTGTGAAATCATGGTGTGTTATATTAATGCAAGCCAGTTACCTATTTGTGAGACTTGCTGTTTTTCTACAGACTTTCAATTGACCCTTCGTTCACAGCAGTGGACTCACTAGAAAGTGTAAAATGAGTTCTGACAATAATAATCCTTAATTTTGTGATAGTGCCAAATGTTGAAATGGGGTGAGTTTTCAGTGCACATTTTATGCAGCTTAACCCTCTCCAAGACAGTATCTTCAGCTCTTGGGTGGAAATGCAACAAAATAGAAATGTCAAGGCTGGCACCTAAAAATGTCCCTCCTCCAGTGTTTGGGGCTAGTTTTGCATTGATTCATTTGGACCCTTGCTATGCCAGAGCTGGGAAGCTTGTGGTCTTCCAGATGTTGTTGGAAGACCATTCCTTTCATCCCCAGCCAGCATAGCCAATGGTTCTGGATGATGGGAATTGTAGATGGGAATTGTCCCATGCCCCAGACTTACTTGGTGGTAAATATGACTGGAATTGCACATGGTCACAGCAGCACTTAGAGCTTACAGAGGCCCTTTTGTAAATTTGGGAAAGGGAAACTGGTGTGGTGGGAGTGGGGCCAAGGGCAGCTAGCGAATGCTTTCAGCCTTCCTGCTTTGTCATCAGGTATGGTGGTTCCCAGGTTGCAGTGAGCTCCAAGGTGGAGATATTTAATTTCAAATGTCAGTGTAATGCTTGCTAGATAATCACTTTATCTGAGACCAGTCTGAACTGGGCTTGGGTACAGGAAAATGTTTAGTGACAGGTAATCTGTTGTACCATCTAGATTGGAAGTACCATTGAATAGGCAAAATCGGTTATTTTATTAGATGGTTGGGAAATTGAGCAGGAGCTGACGGAAACATAGCCTGTGCGTGCATGCTTTTTCCTTGAATATTATGCATGGTTAGTCTGTTAGTGCTTTAGGTTTTATGGTCTGTCTGTGTCAGTAACTGGTGCTCTTGTGTACAGGAAGCATAAAGCTTGAGCTAAAATGACAAGTTTTTTCTTGGAACAATAGAAATCTTTGAATCACACATTCTTCAGTGTAATTTTCCCTCTGGCTTTGGAAAATAGCTGCCATTGCTGGACACCAGAAAACTATGCAACTTGTACCAATGTGATATTTTTTAAAAATCCCCTGTGTAAAATGGAGATTATTTGAGTGCATCTTGCCTTTTGAGACATTTAGAGCAGCTAAAGTACATTTTAAAAATAATCATAGTATTAAGACAGCATAACCAACATTTTTAAAGGCAAGAGAATGTAATTCACAGACCAAAGACTTGCTAGAACATAAGGTGTGTCTTTTTTTTTCATGCTCAGCATCTGAACACCTTTAATGAGCATGCCAGACAAATTTCCCAGTGCAGAGAGTTCTACAACCTGGCAGAAAAGACTCCTGTGTTTCTGCCAGTCATAGCTTTATTGTGGTGAGTCAGTCTGAATGCATGGTTGGACTTGTATGAGAAGCAATTGACCTCTAAGTATCATGGTGATCTCAAGCCATTTGGGATGACTAGCACTTTGAGTTGGACCTGGAAACGAACCAGAAGTCAGTGAGGTTAGTAAAACATGCAAACTCCAACAACATGCATGCTCCAAAAAGTGAATGCTAAAGCTTATGGATCATGGATTTTGGTTCAATTGAAGTATCTGGTCAAGAGGATAAATAACAAGATCAAGACAAGTAGTTCAGATAGTTACATCATAATTCTTTAGCTGTCTGGACAGAATCTAGGATGAATGTGAGCTGCAAGCTCCTCCCACCAGACCTGTGGGAGTTTGAACAGTTACAGGCCATCACCTTGATCTCTTTTATGATCTGGTACACATTCTCTTCTTTTCCACCCAGCCTGCCCAGTCTTGAGTAGAGCAGGTGATTTCAACATACTCCTGGGCTTCAAGATGAAAGTTTAATAGCTTACCTAATATTATTTTCTTGGGGAAGTGCAGAGTAAAAGTTTGTTGTATGGTCAGAAACTGAGATTTAGAAATGTTTGGTGACAGTGACATAGTTGCCATGTCCTTCTCTAGGAGGTAGGGCCTTTTCCCTGATGTTGCATTGCATCCCTGAAATTCAGACAAGGTCAGGGACAATCCCCTACTGCTGTTCTCTGCTCTAAGCTTGGAGGAGGGAGCAGAAGAGAAATAATTACTTCACCTCTGTTCCAAGTACTAATGCTGGATCATCCTCCAGCTCTAAGTGACACTTCCAAGGTATTTGGATCATCTCAAAAGAAAAAAAGAGAAGTGGAACTGTGTAGTTAACTGTTGTGTTGTTAAATATCAATTCTCTGGCTAGAAGGAAAGTTATGGCTCATTACTCTCTCTGAAGGGAAATAGGACAT
Organism: Varanus komodoensis; assembly: GCF_004798865.1. Taxonomy (NCBI): domain Eukaryota; kingdom Metazoa; phylum Chordata; class Lepidosauria; order Squamata; family Varanidae; genus Varanus; species Varanus komodoensis. The sequence continues at coordinate 12,159,124 of NW_025336087.1, read as the reverse complement.
TCATCATGTTAAGCAGGACCACTGGAATTGTATATTCCTAATCTGCAATCACATATTGTCTATGTTTTTAAGCCCCTTATCTTTTCTTTTTTTTTTAATGTGTGGCTTGGCTCACTAGTATGAGCAGTTTATTCTCTGGATATCTTTGCTGTATGTTTCCATTATGTCAGACCAAATTCATGTTGGTTAAGCTGCAGAAGATTAATATATTGGGAGATCTTGCCATAAAGGAGTTATTTTTCTCCCATACAGTTTCGCCATATCCTTTTCAGTTTTCTTTGTGAACTGGGGCAGAAACTGACATCAGAACTGTTGTAAACAGGAAAGACAATTTGTTATTCCAAAGGGCATCTGTGCAGTCCCTGCTCACCCTTATTGTAAACTTCCATCTATATATAAGGTTATCATTTGCACAGAAAGACATGATTTGTCTTGCATAATAGTGCAAGAAATAGGCTGAAGCGTCTTGTAGACCCATAGAAAGAAGAGGAAAGCATAGCAGACTGTAATAGCATTTAAACGCTAACATCTGTCTCACTCCAAATAGACAAGATCATGTATATCAAACTATGGCAGAGACTTAGAACTGTGACTAAAAAAAGGGAAACACTTGTAACTATGAAATTGGAGCCTCAAACACATATTTATTGTATCACAAGGGAGCTTGAATGAAAGCTGGCTAAGACTAACCCATGAAAGGCTCTGGGTTTTTTTCCCCAGGAAATAGCCTTTGGAGAATAGGTGTGGCTTACATTTGTCTCTTACAGCTTGGATTAATTGTAGCTTGAATAAATTGATATTCACATTCCCTGTCAAACCTGGAGCAAAAATCCAGATCATTTAGACTAAACTAAAACAAATAAATGTCTTTACAACTAAGATACTAAAGGACTGTGAGTTTATATACTCACAGTTTAGACTCTATTGATTACTGTGTATGTGTCCTGATTTTGCCTGAAGTGTCATCTAATTGAGGCGTCCCATGTCAAGCGAGATAGACCAGTGTTTCCAGTTTGGATTTAGGAAGGGAGAATTGAAGTCTGTCTAGAGTTAGAGGCAGTTTGGCAGCAGTTTGGAACAGCTGCAGCTATGGCTGTAGGAAAGTTTGTTTCAGGATCAGTGGCTTTGGTGCCGTAGGAGTGCTGTCTTTCCTTGCATGAGGCTATGCTTACATATTTCTAAACATTACAAAGTTGACAGAAGTTTTTGTTGTTATTTTATGGTATTATTGTTCTATAGCACTACCCTGAGAACTTTTAACAGTTTTCCAAAATGAGAAGGTTGTGATGATAATGTTTCTAAAAATAAATAGTGCTTTATGTAATGGGATATATTACACAAAATGGGATATATAGTAGTTCCATAATTAATCAGTATGTTAGAACTCAGGGTGTCCATGAGTACCACTGAAGGTACCATTATAGGTAAGTAAGTATACTGCCTTTTCATGAAATAATGTATTTTCTCAAAGAATAAAGTAGCCTTGTCCAGCCTGATGCCTTCCAGATGTGCTGAGTCACAACTCCCATGATTCCTAACCAGTATGGTCATTTTCTGGGAGTTATGGGAGTTGCAGTCCCTCACATCTGGATTGGAAAATACTAGAATAATAGGTCATCCATCACAGATCAATCAGGTATGCTTTTATAGGATAGTCTGCATTCCAGAATGATCAATCTCTGCAGAATGTGTTTCACAGGTCTGCAGATTTTTCTTTTAAAAATGTAAGCATTTCAATTCAGTTCAATGTTTATTTGTGACATGAAAAGGAAAAAGATGAAATTATGAAGCTATGTTTGAATATTTATTTATATATTTTTAAAACTTTTCTAACCTGTCCACCACTAGCATCCTGGGACAGCTTACATTAAAACATTATCTTTAAAAATATCTAGTGTGGTTTATTTCTTGTATGTCTGAATAGTCTTTCTGAAACCAACCAAGATAGTTTGCATCAAGTTCAGATAATGCCTTCTGGATGTTTTGGGCCACATCTCTCATCAGCCCCGGCCAACCTGCCCAATTGTCAGGCATAATACAAATTGATGTCCGAAACATAATATAAAGTGTTGTCCAAAGCACTAGGTTGGGGAAGGTTGCTGTAATGCAGTAAGAAATCTGTTGTAATATTGGTTGGGGACTTGGGAAAGTGTGCACAGTCATGGCTTTCTTAATGGAATTTTAATATAATGGTTAAAAGTTATAGTTAACATTTGAAGCTGTGGGCTACACTTAACAAGTTATATTTCTGCTTTCCCTTACTACTTAACCTTTGTTTAGAATATGTGCAAAATATTGTGGTGATACTTGAGATTTTTGCCTGTAATCCAAGAATAAACTGCTCTGTATCTTTCAATAAGAAAACCTAAGAAGCATGATCTAAGCAGGTCTTTTAAGAACAAGGAAGCAACCAGTTATGATTGTCTGTTATATCCTGTCTGTGAAGTTCCTTCTAATAAGAGATTGGGTGCTTGGATGTGTGACAAAGGAAAAATGGGCAATTTGGTTATTTCAAAAGTGTACATTTCATTACAAAAATATTTTGAATAACTCAAGTAATTCGCTAAAAATCCAAAACAACATTTTGTCTTGAATTAAACCATGTTGACTACTCATATAAATGTTTATTTAGAAGTCATATGGATTAAATATGCCATTTAAAAGAACACTTGACTTCCTAGGGTTGGCAAATTACCTGTTGGTGTGGAAGATGGATTATTTACATGAATCCCCCTTTTCTTTCTTTTTCTACTGGGTACTTAAACCAAATAGTAAGGGGTGGCTCAGATATGCCAGACAGGCACACAGAGGAGTGCTTATATTTCATGTATTGCTTCAGAGAACAGGTAGGAAAGTAAGTGCTTGATTATTGTATACATTCCCTACTTGTGAAGGCCAACATTAACTTTCTCCCTGGTGAACTAACTTTTCCACATACAGAATACTAATCTTGGCAGGGAGCTCCAGCTGTTCACATTGTGCAAGTTTCTTCTCTGCCTTGGCGCTACAGAGGTGGACAGGGATTATAGCAGATGTGCAATGCCCATCCTCCTCGTGGTCCATAGATAGGGGAAAGGCTTAGAGTGTTTCCTGCTACATTTTCCAGGCAATCAGATATTATCAGTATGAACCCAACCTGTGGTATAAAAGTTTGCTCACTCAGAAAGATCTCCCTTTGAACAGGCTTTGTTTGCCCTCTTGATGACAAAGCATAGCAAAATCAATTCAGGTAGTAATGCAATGTTTCATTAACTAAACAGGATGCCTGGCTAGGTTCACTATATGAAGAGGAAAAAAGCCTTACCAGTAAAAACAGTAGAAGGAGACGGGGCAAGTGTATTTTTTACAAGGTGAACATTTACATGCTCAAGTGGCAGGAAGAGGGGAATTTCCAATCCTGGTGAGCACTAGTTCCTAACAGAAAATTGAAATAGGCAAACACTGCCTAATTTTTATCTCATAATTTTTTTCTAGCCCACTCACTCTGGTAAATGAGGCACTTCCTGATAGATTTGTATTGCAATTCATGTGGATTATAACAGCTCTGGGGATTTAATGTTAGCTTCCTTGTGCTGGAGCATTACAATTTACTTTGAGGCTTTAGACAGCTCCAGAGATAATTGGCTCATCTTGGATTCTTCTGTGGCTTGCTGCTAAAATGTCTTGCAAAACTGAAAACTGACTTTTTTTGTTTAGATAGGTATCAGTGGTTCAGATTTCCTGCTGCCTCATAACCAAGTTTCTTTTTGACACTATCATAGATCAAAATCTCACATTTTTGCTTTACGTATCTGTTGTCATTGGCAACATAGACTAGACCTATGAATATGGGGCTGGCCTTGTTACTTGAGTTACTGTTGTTTATCCTATAAGATCTGAGGCATATAGATGACCAGCAAGATCCAGTCACCCCCATCCTAATAATCTCATATAACCTACAGAGTTTAATTAAGTATCCTAGCTTTCCATGAAGAAAGTCTTTGTGGATACAGAACACAGTTAGGGAAATAAAAGTACAAACAAGCTAAGGGTGTAAAACAAGCTAATGAGGCAGGATAAAATAATCTTATAAACTGAAATGAAATCAAATGAAATGATTGAAATAAGTGTTCATGATCTACTTGTTCAAGATAACATTTAAAGTACACTTAAATCCCATGTCTCAGAATGTGGGCACCAACTGCACCTGCTTTCCTGAAGGCTTGTGTGTTATCTACAGCTTTCCTCACATTTTAATTTTGTTCTTCCAATTCTGAACCACATGCCCACCCCATTGCCCATATACAAACACTCTCAAGTGGTTGTTATATATGCATATATAACATGCTCTGACTTTATATACTGAAACTAGTATCTTTGATTTTATATAGTCTTGCAGTTGAGTCCTGTAACATTATGTCTGTGCATGCCTTTATGTAGCATACTATTTATATTTATTCATTTATTGTAAGCTGTCCTGAGATGTTTTTAGGGGACAGGTTAGAAAAGCTTTTGATAAATAAATTAAATACTGCCTTTCTGTCAAGTCATCAAGTCAGTTTAAAATTTAAAACAATCAGTTACAATTTAATAAGCATGATAGAAAAGGGGGGAGGAAAGAAGAAACCTAAACAAATTCCTGTACCAGTCCTTTCATTTTGTTACATAATTATGCTTTGACAGGTGGAATGGTCATACCAGGAAGCAGTTTGGGGAGATAAAAGAGCCAGGTGGCAACTGGCACAAGGCAAGCTGATGGCACTCACACTTTTCCTTCTTAAACTCTCTCACCTGTTTTGTTCTTGTTGTTTGTTTGTTTTAATACTAGTCTGCCCACATTCAACTTGAAAGGAAAAACAGTCAACTTAATTTTAAAAAGAGGACCCTGTCTTTCAGTTAAAAAAATGTTCCCTCTTTGGTCAGGAGTAGATATACTTGGCACAACCTATCAGACAAGTGGATATTTACAACCCTGATTTCGTATTCCCTCTTCTTTAACAAAAAAGGTGCTTTGACCTTTAAATCACAAGAAAAACATTTTAGGTGAAACAGGGAGTCTTGTAGCACCTTAAATAAGCATTTATAGAATGTCTTTCTTCCATTTTCATGGATTTCTGCATCTTTCTTTAATGTTTTAGGCTGACTTTTGACCAAAATCCAACTCTACAACGCCTAAGTAGATTTTGTTGAGATATGAGACTTACAACTCTGGTAGTGTGGTAGGAAAGGGACAAGAAGCAAGCAGACTTATTAGGCCAGTGGGCCTCTTTGGGGATAATGGGGATGGGAGTGGCTTGTTATATGATGCCATATTCTGATTTCAGTCAAATGTTCCATATCTATCATTTGCCTGGACTTCTTCTCAGTGGTCCCTTTTGTCTCCTAAGCTTTGTCGTTCATCCTTACCTACTACCAGTCTTATAGTATCATAACTGTGTCATATTTTAGAAGCTCCAAAGAAGGCCAAGGACTAATTCAGATACTTGTTCCATGTTCAGACAGGTTCCTCTGGACATCCCTAAATATGAAATCCACAAAAATATCAGAACTGCCTGGCTAGATCAGACCACAGTTCACCTTGTTCAAGCTTATGTTCTCAAACGGTGATCATCCAGATGTTTACAAGTAGGGTGTAGTAGAGATAGCCATCCCCTGTTCACTGACCAGATAATAGTTATACAGAGGTGCCTTTTCTGAATGTGAAAAGAAATCATTCTTGTCGTCAAGGCTGATCTTTAAATTATACATTACCAGGCTTCTTCGTTGTGGCCTGTGTGCATCACACGTATGGGTGCTGCGCCTGCGCAGTGCCTAGGCCGGAAGATTAGAAAGCTAATGGTTTTTGGCGAGAAAACTCCGCTCCCCTCCCCCTCCGTAGTATAAATAGAGCGGAGTGTCCTCCATTTTACTCAGTCTTTGCGACTGCCGTTCGCTGTGCCTTGTGCCTGTTTGTCTCTCACTTAGATCCTGCCTTGTTGTTCGTTCTACAGTTCTTATAACTATTCCTTATAAACTCTTCCTCTGCCTTCTTATATTCCAAGTTTTTTCTCTTGTCCGTTTCAAAATCTTTCTACTTAAAAAAAAAAAAAAAACCAAAAATATTATAACTTTATCCTCTGCACTATCTTCTTTTCTTCCTTTTCACGATGGTGCAGCGAGCTGCATTTCGCAAATGTATTGAGTGCGGCTCCAAGCTGTCCCCAGCGGACCTGCACAATCTATGCCTTCTGTGCCTCAGTGAGGGGCATAGAACCGATAAGTGCAGCCATTGCTTGGCTTTCACCAAGCAGGCCAGAAAAAAATAGGGAGAATCGTCTCCGTAAGTTACTCTGGGACCAGGCCTTGATGCAATCAGACCAGTTGGTCTTAAAGCCTGACTCCTCTTCAACCGCACCTCCTCAGTGCTCCTCGGTCGCGCCTTCGAAGCGCCTGCCTCTGCCACACCTCCACAGCATCCTGCAGACGAAGGCGCTACTTCATTGGAGGCCCAACAGCTACCTTCTCCTCCGACCAAGCAATGGGAGAAGCGTAAGCATACTGGATCTGATAAGTCCTCTGGTTACAAAAAGCCGAGGAAGGACAAGGCGGACAAGCCGGCTTGTAAGGGCAAAAAACCCGACCACCCCAAACACTGTGGTTAGGGTTCATCGGAGTTCACGGTACCGACTCCCTCGGGACCGGCCCTGCAGTCGGCAATGCAGGTAACTCCGCTGGGATCCCTCAGGCAAATTGTGGCCTGAGAGCGCATCTCCTCGACAACCGGAGGCGCCGCTTAGGGAGTCTATCTCAGATGGAGAGATCCGAGACTCCCCACTGAGGGAACACTCTCCAACCCTGATGCCTACAGCCAGGCCAACTGCGGAATCTCCGTCACCACCTAGACGTCGAAGCAGCTCCGCTGACCGTCAAGCCGATGACTGGCCAATGCCTGGCCATGGTGGTTTCAAAGTTGGGGTGAATACCACTCGTTCGGCTACTACCCACGGGACCGTCAGTCGCCATCGGGCCCAAGGGAGGCGCCATCCACATCAGGGCATGCAGGGAGAAGGCGCCCAACATCTCCGGAGACCTCTTTTTCCAGTGATCGTTATTGCTATCAGGAAGATTCGGATGAGTCAGAGGTGGATTCCACATCTCCCGATGTGGCCATTACCTCCCAGGGCCCTGGGTTCCCAGACGAGCTGCATGTTACCTTCACGGAGCTAATCTCTCGCCTGGTTCAGTCGCTGGAGATCGAGGCCCACCATCGCCCTGGTCCCAGCACCGATAGATTTTACAACATCATCAGAGGCGAGCTGTCTGCAGCCATAGCCTTACCGTTGATTACTACGCTCCGCCAAACGATGGTCTAGCCCTGGGACCAACCGGCTCAACCACAGGCTATGTCTCGTCGATACGCAGCCATGTACCGGGTTCGGGAGGAGGACATACCGTTCCTACTACGTCACCCGAAACCGAAATCGGTGGTGGTTGAGTCCTCCCAGGACAGGGAGTCGAGGGGTCACACAGCCCCTCACGATAAAGAAGGGAGGAGGATCGATATGCTTGCGCGCTGGGTCTGTGCGGCCTCTGGACTCGGCCTCAGCGAAGTGACACTGGCGTGTTACCAGTAGTTCATAATGCAAAAGCTGGAGAACATCGCCTCTTCCCTTCTGGACCATCAAGCGGACTTGGCCAGAGTGTTTATAAAGGAGGCAATGCAAGTGGCCATTCAACAACTTTCCACTGTAAGGCAGCATGTGGACACTGATTCTAGGACCCTGGTCAGTGCCATTTCCCTCCGGCAGCATGCGTGGCTGAGGAACTGTAATTTCCCTGAGGAAATGAAGGGAAGAATAGAAGAGATGCCATTTGATGGTACCGGGCTGTTTCATGCCAAGACCGATCATAAGCTCAATTCAATCCATGAATCACTCATGACAGCATGTCGCATGGAGCTTCCACAGCAAAAACGTAAGTGGCCATGGTCCCAACCTTCCTACCATCAACAGTTCCAGCCTCGGCAGCAGTATTAGCAGAGGCAACAATGTAGAAGGCAACAGCCGCAACAACACTTCTCTCAGGGCCGTTGGCGTTTCGATACTGAGAAGCGTCAACGTTGACGATCCGGGCAGACCATTCCATCTCTCCAATTCCCACCTTCCCCTCTCCCTTTTGGGGGCCGGCTCCAATGCCGACTCCCCATTTGGAAGTCCATCACATCTGATAGGTGGGGGTTGTCCATCATTCAGCTCAGATATAGGATAGAATTTGACATCGTTCCTCCGTTGAGCCCGATTCGATTTACACCTTGCTCTTCGGTACTATGTGACAAAGTCTACCAGCTACTTCGTAAAGGAGCAATTTGACAAATCCCTCTCTCTGAAGGGCTGCACAGATTCTATTCCAGATATTTTACGGTCCCTAAATGGGATGGTGGTCTCCATCCTATCCTGGACTTGTGAGACGTTAACAGGTACATCAAACCTAAAAAGTTTCGGATGACCACCTTACAAAATACCCTTCCGTTGCTGAGGAGAGATTGGTTCCGTTGCTGAGGTTGCATTGGTTCACCTCACTGGACTTAAAGGATGCCTATTTCCATATTGCAATTCATCCTTCTTACAGACGCTTTCTATGTTTCACTGTTGGATCCGATATATTTGAATTCAATGTCCTGCCATTTGGCCTCGCCACCGCTCCGAGAGTCTTCACAAAGTGTATGGCTCCAGTGTGTGCATACTTGCGGCTTCAGGGTATACAGATATACCCATACTTGGATGATTGGCTGATTGTGTCTTAGACTAGAGATAGTCTCCTGTCAGCTGTACACGAAACTTGTGCTTTACTTGACGATCTTGGACTTTGCCTTAACCGTGAGAAATCGTCCCTTATTCCTACACAGGTCATCAATTTCATCGGAGCACGTCTCGACTCTACCCTAGAGAGGGCATTTCTTCCTTTGAACCGTCAAGACACTCTTTGTACACATAACCATCGGCTTTGACAGGACAGGACAGTACAGGCCATCACCATCCAGAGACTTTTGGGACACATGGCTGCTGCAGTTGCCATCGTCCCGTACGCCAGACTCCGACTTCGGCCCCTACAGTTGTTTTTCAACAAGTCATTTCATCTGCAGCAGGACCCGCCCAGCAAGTTAATCCAGATTCCGCTGTCGATCCTGTGTACCACGACATGGTCAACTGTTCTAGACAATCTGTCTATCGGCGTTCCGTTCCGACCACCTCAACCGACAGTAACCTTGTATACCAATGCGTCTCTCATCGGGTGGGGTGTGGCATGTGCAGGACTTCGGGTCCAAGGGGCTTGGAACCAACAGGAAGCAAAGCAGCATATCAATTTCCTCGAACACATGGCGATTTTCAATGCTCTCAAATCTTTCGAGAATGTCCTCCAACGTCAAGTTGTCCAAATTGCATCTGACAACATCGCCGCTTTATTTTACATCAACAAGGTCACCTGCTCTGGCTCGTCTATCGATGGAAATTTGGGATTGGTGTATCCCAACGGACATAGTGCTACTGGCAATTCACCTTGCAGGAACCGACAACGTAGAAGCAGACAGATGTCAATGACCCACGAGTGGGAGTTAGACCGACAGCTTTGCAAGCACCTCTTCCATCTATGGGGATACCCAGACATGGACTTGTTCGCTACCCGAGAGAACAGGGTATGCAAACTGTTTTGTTTGAGAGTGGGTATCGGACCAGGGTCGTCAGGGATGCCCTTATGATCCCTTGGAACAACATGACTTTCTGTACTTTCCCTCCAGTTCCGCTTTTGATGAGGGTCGTATTGAAGATAGTTCAAGACAACGCTACAGGGATATTGATAACGCCATGGTGGCCGAGACAACCTTGGTTCACCACTCTCCTTCGGCTGTCCAGAGGTGTATTTCTTTGGTTCCCAACAGTCCCTCATCTATTAACACAGCAGAATGGAGCGATCGACACCCGGACTTGACTTCTTTGAAGCTGACGGCCTGGCGCATCTGCTAAGTCTCACTACTGAATCAGTTCCGACGACATCTCGAGCACTGGAAAACCCAGCTCAACAGACTGTGCAACTGAGCCCTTCCTCAGACCCTCCAGGAATCGCTTCGGGACCGACAGCCTTGGATCCAGATATTCAAGCGATTCTCGAATCTGCTCTAAGGCCGTCAACGCGTCGATCTTATGCAGCGAAATGAAGAAGATTCTCATCTTTTGCTGAGTGCCATTCATTTGCTCCTGGATTGGCCTCTATTGAGAACATTTTACAATTTCTCTTCGAATTGCACCGTTCGGGACTTAAACTGTCATCTATAAAGGTTTACGCTGCTGCCATTTCACATTACCGTGGCAATGTACAGGGCTCATCTGTTTTCTCCCAGCCTATGGTTCGGTGTTTCATTAAGGGACTGCAGAACCTTCATCCGTCCATTCGTCCTGTTATGCCAACATGGAATCTTTCCGTAGTACTCCAAGGGCTTACAAGGCCTCCATTTGAACCTTTGGCGAATGTTGATTTACACCTAGTATCTTGAAAAACTGCTTTCCTTGTAGCTGTCACATCAGCCCGAAGAGCTAGTGAACTTTGTGCTCTTCGAATAGATCCACCGTATTTGAATTTTCATAAGGAAAAGGTCGTTCTTGGAATGGATTCAGCATTCCTACCTAAGGTGGCTACATTGTTTCATATGAATCAGGAGATTATTTTGCCTGCGTTCTTTCCATCGCCACCGAATCTGATTGAAAGATCTCTTCACACTCTCGATGTTCGATGCTGCTTGGCTTTTTACAGATCTCGTACAGAATCCTTCAGGCGTTCTAACAGACTCTTCATTAAATATTTTGAGCATGACAAGGGCTCTCCAGTCACATCTCAAAGACTGTCTAAATGGATCGTCCAGACTATCGTTTTGGCATATCAGTTAGCAAAGATGGACTTACCTGCATTTCCAAGGGGTCATTCTACACAAGCAGTAGCAGCTTCATCTGCCTTTGCCGCGGGAGTTCCGATCCAAGATACCAGCAGAGCTGCAACCTGGGCTGCTCCATGCACTTTCGCCAAGCATTATCAGCTTGATGTACGTGCCAGACAAGATTGCTCCTTTGGTAGAGCAGTTCTCTCGGCTATTCTTCATTGACAACACCTCCCTCCTCCAAGTCTGGTAATCACCCATATGTGTGATGCACAGAGGCCACGATGAAGAAAAGCAGGTTGCTTACTTGTAACTGATGTTCTTCAAGTGGCCATCTGTGCATTCACACAACCCACCCACCGGCCCTGCTTGGTGTCGGTGAGTGGAAATTTTCTTCATAGGTACCATACTTAAATATTTAGGGTACCGATGATGCTTACTGTGATTTAATCTTCAACCTCAAGGGGGCGAATGTTCGGTCTTAAAGACTGAGTAAAATGGTGGACACTCTGCTCTATTTATACTATGGAGCGGGAGGGGAGCGGAGTTTTCCCGCCAAAAACCATTAGCTTTCTAATCTTCCGGTCTAGGCACTGCGCAGGCACAGCACCCATATGTGTGAATGCACAGATGGCCACTCAAAGAACATCAGTTACAGGTAAACAACCTGCTTTTCCCCAGCCTTGTTCCCTCCATGTGTTTTGGATTATCACTCACATCAGTCCCAGGCAGCCATGGCCAATCATAAGAGATGATTGACGTGGCTGTCTAAAACAGTGGTTTTCAATTTTCCATAGCTGGGACCAGCAAAAACAGGAAAACCACCTCGAAGACCACTGAGGCAGACACAAAAAGCCATCTTTCCTCTCCCTGCCCCCCTTGCGGCACCAGCGCACACCCCACAAATGAGCTGCTAACTGAGGAAGAGGTGGTGGAGCACAGCCAGCCCCCACGCTGGTCTGCGACAAGCAGGATTCCCCCCCCCCCCCCCCACTGAAGCAGTAGGAAACCTCTGGCAGACCGGCACCAGTCCGTGGACCTGTGTTTGAAAACCACAGATCTAAAACACATTGAGGGTACCAAATTAGTGAAGACTAGTCAGTTTATGGAGGCTGTCTGTAAATAGCTATATAATTTTTTGCTTACAAAGGCCACTTGCAAACTGGACAAGAAGAGCAATTGGCTCTCAGAAATTTCTATCACAGTTCTGAAGGCTGAAATTATTTTATTTCATTTTATTATTTTATTTATGTCATTCATTTCTCACTTCCACTCACATCATGGAAATGGCTGGCAAACAAGAACCATAATCCCCTGGCTCACACTCCATACTTTTATCTGCAGTGTATTTCCATGTGACAAGATTGCTCTTATGGATAGTATAGAATTTATTGTCTGAACTGACCCTAATTCATAGCTTAATAGAAATTGCATCTATTGACTAAAATATGATAAAAGTCTGCTTCACTGAATAGCACTTGTATTGCAGCAAGGATGGGTAGTATGCAGTTCACATGGAACTATTCAGAGACAAGAACTAGTATACTTCAGCTTAATTCACCTTTTTTCTGGTGGAGCTTAGTTGTACCTATCTACTACTGCATTGTTCTTCGTCTGTGCTCTGCCCACAGGAGTGTCCTCTCTCTGCAAGGACTAATGGAATGGCTTTTTGTGTAGTGTATCTGGATACATGTTTTAGTGCAAGGATCCACAGGATGGTTCCTGTGGACACCTGAATTATGGTTAACTTTTTTTTTTAATGTTGCTTTTAGTATATATTTATGGATTATATGAAATGCATACAACTGTTTATGTTCAAGAAAATTAAGCAAACAATCCAAATAAGTATCCATTTGAAGTTGGTGCATCTTAATTTATATATCAAAATGGCTGTTAAGGTGCTCAGGTCATTGCATAATAGGAGATAATTTTGTAATAACTATCTTTTAGCTATCAGAAAGTTATATTTATTAATTTTGATGAAGCAGGTAAATAATTTTAAAGTGTATGAATATTAAATCCTTCTCCAGTTTGATATTTAATGTATGTAATAACCTCTTCCCCAAAAGAAGCAACTGCTGGACATTGCCAAAACCTGTCTTTTAAGTGTATTACTGTGCCAGCAAGTACAGTGTTACCTCGGCTCATGAACACCTTGGTTCACAACCAAATCGGGTTGCGAACAAAAATTTCATGGAAAATTTTGACTTGGGTCACAAACTCCGCATTGGGTGGTGACCAAGATCGCAGCTATCTCCCCCCCCCCCCGCCCCGAGTGATCACGGGCACGCTCCTACAGGAAAGACAGGCACAATCTCAGTCATCTTCCCTGCCCCCCGCAACCAGCACAATCGCGGCTGTGCTGTGCTGCACCCGTCTTTCATGCTGGTTAGGGGGAGGGAGATGGCCGTGATCATGCTGGTTGCGGGGAGGGGGGAGATGGCCGAGATTGCACCTGTCTTTCCTGCAGGAGTGCACCCATGCCAGGATTTCTTTGAGAACCACCACCCCAACATAACTGTAATGAACAGAGTGTTGAATCTGATGAATGACAACATGGTCTCTCATTTCCGGAGGGTTATGCAGTGCGGGAAAAAACAAGTGACTATAGACAGATTTTTCACCAAAATTGACCCTGCAGCTAAGAGACAAAGAAGAGAGGAAACCCCTGAAAGAGATCTCCCCAATGTCCTTATCGAGGGGGACTCTTCCTCAAAACAATAATCTCCCCCCCCACCTAGGTTAGTGTTCTCCACTGTACTGTACTGTACTTTGTTACTTTGTTGTTCTCTGTCACTTTGTTTCAAATTTTTCTGATTTAAAAAAAATAGTTACAGAACGGTTAACCTTATTTACATTGAACCTTATGGGGAAATTTGACTTGGCTCACGACCAGAAATTGGCCCACAACCACATTCGGAGGGGCCAGAATGGATTGACCTTATTTACATTGAATCTAATGGGGAAATTTGACTTGGGTCACAACCAGAGTCGTGGAATGGATTAAGTTTGTGAGCCAAGGTACCACTGTCACTGAATTAGACAATCCCTTATTAAAGAGACCTTGTAGTGTTCATTAGATGTAAAGCAAAGGTTTTTGCTGACGCAACCAAGATCCTTAGATGTGACAGGTAGACTCCAAAGCAATAAGAACATGATTAGGCAATTTGTGCTGATGCCCGCAGTAATTTTTCAAATATACCCACAGATCCAAAATGGTTGGGGACCTCTAATATAGTGTACAATAAGGATGTTGGTAAGGGTTCCAGCACTGATAATTGAAAAATCAAAAATGGGTGTAGGGTTAATGAGTATTCCTAAGATTATTTTCAAAATCCTACTTTATTGACATATAGCAAAGACTAAAGAAAAGGGGAACAAAAGAAAGTACTAGTTTATCTTGGCTCCAAACATAATGACCTTTAATTTGCATGATGACCAAAAATGTTTTCACCAGTTTGTTGATGTTGCCTAAGAATTACTCACATTTGGGAGAGTGTTCAAACTAATCTTTTGAAAACAAATTTAGAGAATCAGGGATAAATGTAAAACATTTATGTTAAAAGGGGTGTGCATCTGTTGCTCAGTAAACTTGTCTAGAAAGGCCTTTGGACTATATTCAATCACAAATAGTTATGCTCCAAGGAATAGTCAAGTACAGACATGAGGACAGTTAGTTTATCTATAAGCAATAATGCATTTATTTGAAAACCACCCAGAGAGCTTCAGCCACAGGTGGTATAGAAATGAATTACTATTAATATTAATGTTACTACTGTTAAACTGCATTAATTGGAAAGCTTTTCCTAATGATTCCTCCTGTTGTTTTATGCCCCAATGAACATAAAGTTCAGTGTTTAGATAAGAGAGAGCATTTGATATATTTTGAACATTTGGGATTGCTGCAGCTTATGTATCTGTGTCTTGATAACTGGAAACCAGCAGTATGGGTATGAGAGTCAATCTGTAAAGACTACTTGGAAATTTCAGTTGCTATTGAGCCTAGGTGTTAGCTTATCAGCTGGATTAGTATTACCAGTTCATAAACAGCTATAGTAGTTACCAGTCAATTCCCAGCCTCAAATAATTCCCATTATCTATAAACTCCTAAACAGCTTGGAGGCTGGTTATCAGAAGATCATCTTAACATAAGGCTCCTTGAAATTTCTGACCATTAGATTCCTTCTTCCTCTGACTAGGAAATTACTCGGAGTGAGGAACTGCCTTCTCAGTCATGGTGGTTCATCTGTAAAATTTTCTCTACAGGGAAGCTCAGTTGGTACCTACTTTGAAGTCTTTTCAGCATGCAGAGAATGATTTTATTTGCTGAGAGAGTCCGGATTTTGTTTTATGGTTTAATCTTAGTGCAAGGATTCAGTTTAATGAATGGATGCTGCTGTTTTTAGTTTGTTTTATAGTTAAATGTTTGTTTTTTTATTGTAGTGTGTTTAATTGTACCATTAAGTCATGTGAGTTTATACTGAACAGAGACTCATGCATTTGGTAAATCAAATTGTGTCAATCTACAAAAATATTTTATATTTGGTTTCCAGCAGGAGTCGAGGCTGTAACTTTCATCCAAATTTTATTTATTTATTGTGTTATTTATGTTGAGTGGAGAGGGGGTTGTATATACAAAATTCAAGAAAGGAATTCCATGATTCAAACACAGATAGATCAAGCAGCAGCCACTGGAAAGCAGTCATCTGAAGTACAGGAACACAACACATGTCATTGAACCTATTCCTGTAAAATGTTTAGCTGTAATGTTGTTGCAAGAAAATAGAGAAAGTGTAACTGTTTAGAATTCTGAAGATAGTCTGTAAATAATGATGATGTTGTCTGATGTTGGTAAATAAAGTCTAGTCCGTTCAGAGACCATAGCATTTGTGGTATGATTTGGAATTAAAAGCAGTATATAGAAACAAATGTTTGGCAAGAATGTATTCTCATCTCTCAGTAATACACATATGTTGCATCTGGTTAAAGAAATACGCAATACTGAAAGGTTTCTGAAAACACTGATCCATTACAGTCCCAAATTTATCCATAAGATGAGAGCTTTTCTAAGATGATTTCTGTAAGGAATGCAGTCACTTCAAGAATGCATTTACCTCAGATTGTGAAGACTCATTCTAAATATCTGCGCAAAACTAATGATAAATGTTGCGCAACTGCTTAAAAGACTTTGCAAACAAGCTCCTCCTATATTTTTATTTTATACTGATAATTTTAATTTTGTATTTTTAAATCAATGTATTTTTTGTATTGTTATATTTAATGGTAATTTATTATGTACTATTGTATTTCAATGTATTTTATCATGTTGTAAGCCGCCCCGAGGTTTCGGCAAGGGGCGGCATAGAAATGTTATAATAATAATAATAATAATAATAATAATAATAATAATAATAATAATAATAATAATTGCTTGCTGTCCACATATGAAAAGTAGCACTGATGTTTCTAAGGCAGCCATTTCTCTAGACAGAAATCTTCTGTGTTCTTAAGTTTACACGCATGCACTGAAATAACATTCTGCTGCTTATCTTCTTAGTGAGCCTGGATTTGTATGGTGTTCTATTGCCACTCTGATCTTTTCTTTCATGCCAGGTGGCAACTCTAGTTGCAGCAGAAAGCTATGTAAGATTAAGAGATTTAAAACATTAATATAATTAAAAGACAAAGGTTTTGAATGTCTATGACAGTGTCGGTTAAGGAAGCAGCCTCTATGATAAATTATAGCAAGAATAAATGAAGAATTATCTGATATTTTTATTTATTTATTTATTAAAACATTTCTATGTGACCCCTTGCCAAGGCCTTGGGGCGGCTTACAACATCGAATACAAAATACATTAAAACAATGACAATTAAAATATATACAGTAAAATAAAATAAGCCACCCTGGCCGAATAAAATTCAATAATATTAACATTTAAAATGCTGCATAAATATGATATGCATTGTGGTGGTGGTGGTGGTCGTGGAGTTGGTGTGCCAGCAAGTTTTCTCTGACTTATGATGACCCTATGAATGACAGCTCTCTGGTTTATCCTGTCCATGACATCCCTGCTTAGCTGTTTGCTGATATGTGCAGTAGATGGAATTGCAAGAGTTGACTGCTGTCATATGTGAATGGCTATAATCAAGAAGTGCCGTAAAAGGCCTTCTTCCAGCTGCCTTCTGTACAGCTGTGTTTTACCATGGAAAAATGTTTCTGAAAAAGAATGTAACATTCACTTGTCAAGACATATTTAATCCTGCCTGTTCATTTTCTCGTTGTTTGGGAGAAAGACAAACTGTCATTTCATGTGTATTTTCCATGTTAGTCAAATATTATGACTTAGATGCTCTGGAATATAGCCTGTTCATTAAGTATAAACATAGTGGGCTGTATTGGCAAGAAGTAATTTTAGTGCAGTAGCTTTTTGCTAGCATAACAAACTTTTATATTTGTAGGTGTTGATATATCCTAACATCTTATGTAGTGCGGCTTCCGGTGGAAACTGCCCAAAATGAAGATTTATTGCTTTGGAGCTTTTTGGATTGTATGTTCCTTGGGGGAACAATTTTCATATGTCATGTAATGAGTCCAGGAGAGTATAATCTATCTAAACATTTATGGTATATTGATATGATAAATTGACCTCATCTCTTCACAAGAAATTTACAGTGACTGAAGTGAGGTAATAAACTATTTAAATAACATTATTTTTACCCTGAGTTAGTTGTGTCTCAGCTAAACTTTTGTTTATGATACTTGTTGAATAACCACTTTGACAAAATTTCATCAGTGTTTTTTTAACCATTCCTTCCTTTTAACCACTGCTTCTCTCTTCAGCTGAGGTGGAAGGACACTCTAGGACAGGGATCCTCAAACTCTTTAAATGGGGGACCAGTTCACTGTCCCTCAGACTGTTGGGGGGTTGGATTATAGTTTGAAAAAAATATGAATGAATTCCTATGCACACTGTACATTAAAAATTAATTAAAATTAATTAAATTTTTAAAAAATAATTTAAAATGTTTGCTCCAGCAGAAGCACAAGATAAGGTGGGCAAGAGCATGTCCATATTTAAGTGACATAGCTACAATATTCATGATCGTGCTGGTGGGGTGGGGGGAGACGGGCACTATTGTGCTGTGGAGGAAAGACGGACATGATTGCACTCATGCAGAGAAGGCGGACGTGATCGCGGCCATCTCCTCCCCCCCCCCCCCCAGCATGACTGCAATCGTACCCATCCTCCCTGCACAAGCGCAACAGCGATCACTGTCATCTCCTCACCCCCTCCCAGCACAATCGTGCAGAGAACGTGGGCGCCATCGCAGGCGTGGTCCTGCATGGAAGGCAGGTGCGATTGCAGCCATCTCCCCGCCCCGAGCACGATCACAGCCATCTCCCCACTGAGTACACCTATGCCAGCTCAGAGCTTTTGGACTCACTTGGAGATTGTTTGCTCCAAGCGAGTTCAAAAGCTCTGAGGCAGGCTGGATAGATGAGCATGGCGGGCCATATCTGGCCTGTGGGCTGTAGGATCCATGCTCTAGGAAGTGGCACATATGTCTGCATTGCCCAGATCAGCTTGGGGATTGGGTGCATTCCCTTTTCAAATGTTCCCAGTTCAGTGCCATTAGAGTTAAATTCATAGCAAGCTTTCAGACCTGGATGTAGCAACTACCCATAGTATATTGATGTTTATACTATCAGCAAAAAAACCAGATCTAACTTGGTTGGCAAGTTAAGGAACTTGGGGCCTAGGATCCATACAGTTCTGTTTATGTGCTTGTTTGTGTATCTTTCCTGATTATTTGTATTCTTATGTGACCTTCCGTTTGCTAAGGCCTTTGGCTTGTAAAATAAATGTGTCAATAATGAGCTTCCCTTTCTGCAGCTCTTTCTTGGAACCATTCTTCTTTCCATTCTTCTTGGAACCATTCTTCTTTCTTCACTGTTGCATTCTCTCTTTGTACTCCACAGTTCTTTAGCCCATTTACAGTATACAACATTTTTCTGTTCCCTGTCTGCAGAAGTTTTTGCAGCCCCATTTCTTAGTTTCATATGCATTGCATAGCACAATCTTCTTTGTATCCACTGCATTAAACAGGGGAAAGGTCCAGAAAAGTCTATTTGGAATTCATCCAATAGGCTAGAGACAGACAGGGAGTAGGCTTGTAGTCACCCGAGTGTCTTGTATTATACATTCAAGACTATGCAGAGGTGCTCTAAGCCTATTAATCCGTGCATGCAAAACTTTAGTAATTCCTAACAGCTAAGGCTCCCCCCTCCCGACCTTTGATACAGACTTTGTAGTGTATGGTCTGTGTAGTGATGAGGGGCGAATGGTTTTCACAGACACTCCTCCTGTAACTCAGTGGGTGGGACTTATGTTCTGTGTTTGTCTCTCCTTAGACCACTCAAAGCTCTCAGGGAAATCTCCCACTGGGCTTCAACAGCCACAGAAATATGTACACCAATGCTTGTTGTTGGCATGCTATTTAGAGCACTTGTCTTCCTTGCATCCAAGCCAGAAGACTCTGTACTTGAAGATAAAGTCTGTCATCTGGCAAATACAGAACAAGTGAATTCTCACCTGCTTAAGCTGTTATACAAATGCACACAGGCACAGCCAAAGCTGCAAAATCTGACAAACTTTCATGAGACTGGATTGCCATGTGGAAGGAAGCTGGTATCTCCTGTTCAGCACCCTTAATGGTCACTGAAAGATCATATTAGAACTGAAGATAGCTTGCTCCTGTTGGATCACGGGATCATTTTTCCATGTAGGGTCAGACAGGAGATATTAAATTTGGTACATTTCCCATGTATGGCATTTTGTTAGCCTAACAGTGAGCAATGAATTGACAAAGGCAATTTGTCCAAAAGTTCCACCTTAGCAATTAGAAAGAGCCTACAATTCCCCACACTGTTTCAGAATTGACTTGGATCAGAGTTTCAGCAGATAACTTTGAGTTTTGAGGACATTCATATTTCGTCATTGTGGATTATATCTGATACGCACCTGCCTGGCTGTTACCATCTTGTTCCTCAGTTGCTGGGTATCTGTGAGACTTCATTGCATCTCTTATGGGAGTCCCACAGCGTAAGCACAAGTTGAGAGCAGCCAACCAGCCCAGCTGGCCAAACAGATGAATGAGTGGCCAGACAGATAGCTGAGTGGGTTGGGTGGGCAATGGCCGCCCGCAACAAGAAGCAGCATTGACTGGCAGTGTATCTAGTGAGGAGGATATAAATATAAACCATGGTTTTATCCTGGTTGTTTGAACGAGCAATAGTTTAACCTAACCAGAATTCTTCGGTTTAGATGCAGTGAGAAATTCTGCTTAGCTTAAAGTAGAAGTGAAAACATCCAGTCTTTTTGTGGCCATGACAGAGGAGAAATGAAAGCTCATTCCCATAGTACTGAGCCATTGCTTAGCAGTAGGTTGAGTTATAAATGGAATATAAAACATTGTACCACCTTAAAGATACTCTGGTTAAAGGGAACAATTTATATTACATATTTGCAGGTGGATGGAGGTCTGTCTAGCTGAAGAGTTACCACCTACTACTGAACTGGAAGAAGGATTAAGGAATGGCGTTTACCTTGCCAAATTAGCAAAGTTTTTTGCACCAAAGTTGGTCTCTGATAAGAAGATCTATGATGTGGAACAGACACGATACAAGGTAAAGTAGGTACTTAAGTTTTCCTGTAACTAAGAGTATTTTTGCCATAACTGCTGTTTCATAATGTCTCTTAACTGTATGATCAGGCTGGCAGTTAGCTGGAGAGTACTCTAGCCATGGGGCCTTTGCCCCCCCCCCCCATGCCATCCTGGTAGGTCCATCCAAGTGAGATTGCAAGGAGTCGCAAACAGTATTAGGGATGAGTAGAAATGGTCAGCCTAACACTCAGAAAAGAAGCTTAGCAACCTGCTTCATGTTTCTGTTTACAGCACTGAGTGCCAAATGCCAAAAATAAACATTTTTAAACTTTTCTTTTGTAAAGGAAGCTAGCTATTCAGAGTGACTCTGCTGAAAGTTGCAAGATTTTTGCTCATCTTATTCTGTTAGCACATATTACATCAGCAGAATCTGATCTTTCACAATACAAAGTGAACTCTGTTCCCATTTTGCAGTTTCTCTTACATATGTGAGGGAAAGTTAACCGTCCTTACTTTTAGGAAAATTAGATGTTGTCACTCAAGCTTTGCTTGGAAAAACTACTCCCCAAGCTGGAAGCCATGTATGTTGGGAACTCTTTTGTATATATCCAGTGACAATGAATATGCATTCTATCCCAGCGTTGGAAATGTATGATTGGGATTCTGTAACTGAAAACGAATGTAAGGGCTTGAACCCTGCTAAGTTTTTATTCTTCAGCTGTTTTTCGCTTTAGTAACTAGGCTTACAACTCTGCACCTAGTTATGTGTCCAGTAGGGTTTGATCCTGCAGCCCAGAAGGGCATGTACGTGTGTGTGTGTTGGAACAAGAACTATAAGAAATCCATGCTTGCTCTCACCTGTTCTTTTGAAAGTCCTTTACTAGCTTCCTTTATAAATCATAAAAGGAAATTCTTCAGTTAAACTAGTGATTTTTATGAATACAGGCTTATTTCCATTTGGCAATGGTAAAAAAGCTGTTGATTATTCGTGTGAATGCCCACTTGGGAATAGTTATGTAGTTTGCCTCTGAATAGGCATACCAGAGACAATTTATTTTCTTTTTTAAAATTGTCTTGTTAAAGACACTATTTCTCCCAGGAATGTAGAAAAGATAGATAGAAGAATGCTTCTGACCTTAGGAGGGAAGAAATTCTCTGAAGAACCTGTTTCTCCTTTCTGATAAGATACAGACAAACCTCAACTTTTGTGGGTTTAACCTTCATGGATTTGATTATTCTTGAGCTTCCCATCAATAATTAAATGGGATTTTTTTTTTGGTGTTTTGCGGCCTACTGTGGAAAATTGTCATCACCATAAAGACAGAGGAAGCAAAAGGGAAGAAGGGGAGGGTTTCCAAAGCATGCTTTCTTGTCCCACCTATCCAGAGAGAAAAATCTCTCCAGCTTTTCCTTGGTGCAAAGAGGAGGCGCTGGTGAGTGAAAGGGTGAGCAGGCAATAAGAACATATGAATGTAATAAATTAAGCAGAAGAACTCTGCTGGATCAGACCAAGGTCTGAGAGATAGAGGGAGAAGCAATCCAGTACAGGTATGGTCAACAGTATTAAGAGTGGGGATTCAGGGTGGGGATAAAAATATTTGCAGTTTTTCCACTTTTGCAGGAGTCCTGGTCCCCAGGAAAGTGGAAGGCTGACTGTAAATTATTAAGCTGTCATAATTGGGCACATCATGAGAAGTCCAAGGTTCACAGGAAAAGACAATAATGCTGAAGATCACCACCAAATATGAGCAGGATTGGTACCATAAAGGCAGCCACAATCTTGATTTTGGAGAACTTTCATTTATAGGGTTGCTGTAAATTGGAGACAAGTTGATGGCAGTAGATAAATTCCAGTAATTTCACTTGTATGTGTTTCATGGATTTTGGCAGCATCATTCATTCATTCATTCATTTTCTAAACCATCCAATTGCTGAAGCTGTCTGATTGGTTCACAACAATAACGTTTTAAACCTGATATCTGAGTGTTTCATGGACCATTTTGAAATACCATATCTTAGCATTTTACTCTGTGTTTTTATTTGGGGTTTGGAGGTTGAGGATGCCTTACCTTGATACTTAATTGTTGAAATTGGCACTGACTTGAACTGCTTTGAAGCTCCAAAGAATTTAAAGAAGATAAGGACTTCTTCTGTAGACTGATCATTTAAAAAACTTATTAGCAGTTTGGTCGAGGTTTTCAGGGCTGTTTACCAAATAATAAAAAATACAATAGAGGGTAAGCTGTTAAAAACCCAGGAGAACACAATGCTACAAGGAGAATGTGGCACCAGAAATAAAGTAAGGTTGGCAATAGGCAGACCACTGTGAGGAGGAAGCTCTAAAGATGGAGGGAGGGTACAGCTAAAAAGACTTTCAGGACAACCCACCTCACTTGAGTTAAGCTGATGGATGACTCATACAGTCAATATTTTTCCATGGCAGCTGGCGCCATGCAGAACATGAGTAGGCTTCCATATATTCCAGCTGGGTACAGTTGGTGCTGTTGGGTTAAGCAAATCTGAGCTTCTTTAGAGAATTGGCACCCAGTCTAGGAACAATAGGAGCCAGCACTTGTGATGAGGCACTTATTTCATACTTTCCTGGTATAGGTCCAGAAAGAAAAGTTCAACCAGCACAGGGCTGCTAACAGGAAACTGAAATGAAGATGTATTTACTAAACTGCCCAGAGAGCTTTGGCTACAGGTGGTATATAAACAAACAAACAAGCAAATACTTTAAAGTTCTAGATCTAGATGGACAATTAGATATCCTTCTGAAGCATCATATGGTGATTCCTTAATAATGGTCTCCAGACTTTTATTTATTGATGTGCTTAATATGATGTTAAAATGGGTTGAAAGCAAGACAAATGCTTTTGTCTCGATTGATTGATTGCATTTTAATACTACCCAATAGTTGAAATCTCTGGGCAGTTCACAAATACAGTTTGATGACTAAAACCTTTCATTTTATGAGTTTTTTGGAAATGATATGTTAGGGTAGAGTTCATACTTTGTTAAAAGCAAGCAGTGACTTGAGCCAATAAATAAAAATGAATGTTTGGAATACTATGTGATTCTTTGTTTATATATAGAAAACATTTTTATCCACAATATTTCTACATTAATAACATCTGGCAGCCCTTTCCCTAATCCATAGCAGCATCATTTTTTCCTATAAAATCAAAAGATGTCATATGTTGGGTTACTGGCCTCTCTGTAGAATATTTTAAGTTTGTATACATTTGTGAATATAAATTGAAAATGGACTAGGAGCACACTAACCAAGGAAGAGATTCAAAGACATTCTTCCTTTTGCATCTCTTTAAAAAAATATTGGATCTATTAATTAAGCTAAGCCTCAGTCCAATTTTGAATAGCAGTCTTGACTTCACAGTATTGCAATAAAACAAGACATTCCTAATCTAGATTAAATATAGATATTTGAGTAAATATTTATCACCCAATTCTTAGTAGCAGCTGCTTCTGCTGTTATATTTACTGATATCCTGCCTATTCCCAGTGATTGTGACTTAAGACAGCTCACAGCATTAAATATATACAAATAATTAAAGCATTCATAGAAATATGCAAATATTTAAAATATATGAAATCAATTAAATATAGCAAATGTTCAATATGCCCAAATTAAAACTCCAAAAGGTAGTTGAGATGTTCACTGTCCTAGAAGAGTACTAATTGTTCAGGTATTGCCTTTTCATTAATTTTAGATAGTGAACTTTTCTGCCAAGGCAAAAATGCCTTGCAAACTTTTCATTCCCAACTCACATTTTTCAAGTTCTTTAAATGGCATTATGACCTTCTAGTTTTGTTTCTGTGTCTAAACAGCATTTATATGCTTCTTATGTGCAAGAAAACTACAGTATTTATTTATAAAAGTGAAAAAAGTGCTTTTTTACTTGCATATTTGTAATGTTTCACTATACCAGAGTGCCACCTAGACGTAATGCAACAGAGAAGCAGGACAGGAAATGCTTTGTGTGGTGTTTTGATTTTATTTTGTGACTACTCAGCAGATTAAGACCTTTGCATAGAAAAACACAATATTTAAAACTCCCATGTGTTCAGGGAGTCTAGTTGTGTAATCCATGAAATAAGTGAGTAACCCTTCTCTCCCTTCTCTGTCCCTTTCCCATTAGCGATCAGGCCTTCATTTCCGACACACAGACAATACAGTGCAGTGGTTACGTGCAATGGAGTCCATTGGCTTACCTAAAGTAAGTATTTGAATCTTGAATATTGTTGTGTCCATATTTAAAGTGTTTGTTAAAATTAATGCACCTCAGACTGACAGGAAACTGTCCTCTCTTGATACTGCTCTTCATAGTATTGTCCATGCTGTATAACAGTGTCTCTGAAAGGTTTCGGACAGGAGTTATTCTCAGCCATACCTATGACTGAGTTTGAGGCTTTTTGCATGCAAAGTATGTGTACAACCACTGAGTGACAGTCCCTTCCCCAGTATGGAAAGAAACTAAAAGTTATACTTCTTGAACTACAAAAACTACCCCCCCCCCCCCCACCCGCAAAAAGTGAAGGAAATGGATTTCCCAACCCACCCATCTTTTGCCAGAGCAGTTTGGTATCCTAGTTCCTGTGAATCCCCACTGTTGGGGATTGCACTTGGTGCTGTTGGGTGAAGCAGCATCTCCTTAGGCCCAGCAGAGAGGCTGGCAACTATAGGAAAGGCCGAAGTGGAGATTATTTGGTACAGTGGTACCTTGACTCATGAACTTAATCCATTCCACGACTCTGGTTGTGACCCAGATTGGTTGTGACCCAAGTCAAATTTCCCCACGAGATTCAATGTAAATATGGTTAATCCATTCTGGCCCCTCCGAATGTGGATGTGGGCCAGTTTTTGGTCATGAGCAAAGTCAAATTTCCCCATAAGGTTCAATGTAAATAAGGTTAATCTGTTATGTAACTATTTTTTTAATCAGAAAAATTTGAAACTAAGTGACAAAGAACAACAAAGTAACAAAGTGTTGTACAGTACAGTGGAGAACACTAACCTAGGTCAGGGGAGGTTGTTTTGAGGGAGAGTCCCCCTCCATAAGGACATTGGGGAGATCTCTTTCAGGGGTTTCCTCTCTTCTTTGTCTCTTAGCTGCAGGGTCAATGTTGGTGAAAAGCTGTCTACAGTCACTTGTTTTTTCCTGCGCTGCATAACCCTCCGGAAATGAGAGACCAGAGGGTTACGAAATGAACGTTATCATTCATCAGATTCAACACACTGTTCATTACAGTTATGCTGGGGTGGTGCTTCTCAAAGAAATCCTGGCACTCGTTCCATTTTTTCAGAATGGATTGTATCGCATCACTGCTAACCTCCTCCCTGTCTTCCTCTTCCTCAGTGGAATCCTCCTTAGCAATTGCCTTCTGCTGCTCACTCTGGAGTTCAGCAAGTTCTTCTGTCGTCAGCTCCTCTGTGTCTTCCCTGCACGAACGCAACTGCAATTGCTGCCCTCTCCCCACTCGGGGTGGGGGTGGGGAGAGGGCCGCGATCGTGCTGGTTGTGGGGGGAAATGGCTGAGATTGCACCTGTTTTTCCTGCAGGAGCGCACCTGTGATCACGCACGTCTTCCCTGCATGAACACAACTGCGATCATGGCCATCTTCCCACTCGGGTGAGGCGGGGGGGAGATGGCCACGATCTTGGTTGCCACCCAATGCGGAGTTTGTGACCCAAGTCAAAATTTTCATGAAATTTTTGTTCATGACCCGATTTGGTTGTGAACCAAGGCGTTCGTGAGCCGAGGCAGCACTGTACATGCCTCAGTCTTAGCTTATAAATATTTTCCCTATATGCCCTTCCGCCCCCTAAGATCAGCAGCAGAGGCCCTCCATCGGGAACCCTCTTTGAAAGAGGTCAGGAGACAGAGTACTCAGAGGAGGGCCTTCTCTGTGGTGGTGCCCCAACTATGGAATGCGCTCCCTAGAGTGGTCTGCCTGGCGCTGTCATTATATGCTTTTTGGCGCCAGCTCAAGACCTTTTTATTTGATCAATATTTTAACATCAATCAATTTTAATTGTGTATGATTTATTTAAATTATGTAAGCTTTATGCTCTGTTCATGGAATAGCTAATCTATTTTGTTTAGGATTTAGAATAATTCTGTAAGCTGTCCAGAGACAACAGTGATGGACGGCCTATAAATTCCTTCCTTCTTTCCTTCCTTCCTTCCTTCCTTCTGTCCTTCCGTCCTTGCCTGCCTGCCTGCCTGCCTGCCTGCAGAGCCAGTGTGGTGTGGTGGTTAAGAGCGTGGGACTGGGACTCAGATGACCTGAGTTCGAGTCCCTGCTCAGCCATGGAGCCAGCTTTGGGCCAATCACAGACTCTCAGGGTTGTTGTGGGGATAAGATGGAGGAGAATGATGTAAGGCCTTGAGCCCTTTGAGGAAAAAGGCAGGATATAAATCGAAAAATAAAATAGATAGATAGATAGATAGATAGATAGATAAGAAGCTAATAGAGCAAACCCACAGGGCAGACAATAAAAACATGAATTATGAAATCACATCTACAAAATCAGATTTTCTTCTTCACTTTCTATCACTTTCTTCACTTTTTTGCTTCTCTCCACCACCACCATTTTTGGACTCTGTAGTATGTTTCGGGGTCTTCTTAGGCAACTGGGTGTAATGTTGACACTTCATACTATTCCTTCACCTTCCCACCCCACTCTCTTCTCCTTCTGCTTTATGTAGTTTTACTCTAAATTGTTGCCTACCTTGCATACTGCTTGATACTTTTGAAATGAATTATCAGCAGTTGTTCTTGCAGGTTTATTTTTCTCACTGATCTTTATAACCTCCACAGAAATATTCTTAAGCAGCCAGTTCCATAGCTGTTTTTTCAAATATTTTATTTTTAACTTATTTTTCTCTAGTTTGGCTGAATGCAAGACAAGAGTCAAGTCAAGTTTATTAGGTTTAATAGCCCACAGGCCAAACACCACAATTTAAGAATTTAAAAACATATTATAACAAAAATTTGCCACATCTACAATACAGTTTTTACAAAAACTGCTCAGAGAGAGGTTTAATCTTGCAGCATCATGAAGGGTTGATAAAACCCATTTCTTAAAAAAAAAAAAAAAAAAAACTCTCTCTTGCCTGTTCATATTTTGGGCAATAAAAGAAAATGTGAAAAGATGTATCAGGTTCTGACGAGGAGCAGTTACAATAGCATTTGTTTGGGGGTATCTTAAGAAATCTGGGCAGTTGGAAGCTCTTTACAACATGCTACCATATAAGATTGTCTCAACTTGGGAACTGCCAGTATGTTAAAGTGAAGTGGTAGATTAAATTTTCTGCAGTATTTAATTCCCAAATTTATGCCTAGTGTTATCTTGAAGAGAGTCCCAGTCTTCCTTAAGTAATTTTTCATCAGTACTTTCTACCTTTTTTCATTTAGATTTTCCATTTTCTTTAAGCCCAGTTGGCTTATTTTTGTTTCTACCACATTGTTCCTCTTCACCCAGCAGCACTACCAGTGTAATGAAATTTGGAGGTTCTTCAGTATTTACTAATCAACATTTAAAATTAATTATGGTCTTCCAAATCAGTGCTGAAATTTCTGGGAGCCCCGGTTCAAGCTGTATCACAGTGTGGCAAAGTTAAAATGCAAGACAAAAAGATGCTGGTTTAAACTTGCTTTCTCATTTCTTAGTGCTTATTGCCCTGGCCAGTGGAAAGGTGGGGCTAGGTAAAAAAAAGCTCAGTTGTCAGTCATATAGGTCAACAGAACGTAGTAAACAGGACATAGTAAATTCTTGCAATTTAAAAGGTAGGAGGCGCCAAAACCTACAACTAGTAGGATCTCAAGCTTTTTAGCCATAAAGCTAGGGGTGGCTCTAGACCAGGGGTCTCAAACTCGCAGCCCGCGGACCAATTGCTGGGATGGGCGGGGCACGGGGGAGGGGCCCTGCGGCCTTCAAAGCACCGGCGGCGCCCGGGCCGGCCGCAGGATGAGTGGCCCACCACCACCGCGGTGGTGGAATACTTGATGCGGCCCAGCCTCACCCAGACTCTACTTCCAGCAGCCCCCAGGTAAGTTGAGTTTGAGACCCCTGCTCTAGACCAAGGAAAGGTAACCTGATGCTTTCCACACATAATAGCCTACTTTGTTTACAATCTCTGCCAATTGGCCGTGTTGGCTGAGACTGATAGGAGCTTTTGTCCTGAACACATTCTGCACTAGACATCTTGGAGGTGCTGCCCTGGAAATTTTGCTGTTTGAGGGGGAAAGACAAGATGAAGATTGTAGTTGCACATACAGAGGCCAACCAGACTGGTACTTGTAATATTACATCTGAGACAAGTTTAGAGAGCGCATAACCCACTCTGCTCTGTCCTCCAACCCCTCCCTGCTGCCTGTTCACTGCCACACCTAGCCCTGCTTGCTGCTCACTCAGACAAGTACTATAATGTGGCAGTTGTAGTGACAGCATGCATCATGGGAGCAGACCAATTCATGCATAGATGCAATGCATGCTGGTGCAAAGCTGGAATAGTTGCCTCTCTGTTGTATTACCTGGTCAGGGACCTTCTGCAATGTCTCTGTGATGTGTTGGAGGAAAACCACACTGTACATTCAGATTGCAGTCCTATCCATATACCCAGGTGAGTTAGTCTTATTGAATTTACTGAAGCTTACATTTGAATTGTCAACATGGGTTAGTCTTCTGCAAAACTTTTTGCTCAGGTTAACATAGGAGCAAAGATTGGAACCAGGTCAGGTTCACACATCACACTAAGCCACCCTAAGAATAACCGTAGTGGAACAATTTTTTGCTGGGTAATAATGCATTGTGGTGCCAACAAATGATCTGCTTCTCCAAGCTGTATTGTGGCTTATTTCCAATCTTCTTCCCACACACTCCTGTCATTTATCCCAAGGGTCTTAGCAGGAAAGTTCCGGTCCTGTGATCCTTTGCAGCCTTCTGGCTTGGCCTGCTGAGTGCTGTGGGTTAGCCTACTGCCTCCTCCCCAGCTGTGAAATGTAGGCCTCCCTTTCCAAGGTGGCTCTGCCTGAGAATCTTCACTAGGAAATACTGAAACGACTGAATTCTCTGCTCTGCTGTGCTCTTCTGCTTCCTCCTCCTCAGAAACAGATGAATCCATTCGAGTAGACTATAATGTGCAATAGCGAAGGCCCCTCTCTACACTCCCCCACACTTCATTTAGCCAGATACTCCTATTTTTCTCATGCTGCCAACTCCACCCCCGCAGACCATTTCTAATAATACAATAAGCTTTGTTATGTAAGCCTTCCTGCTAACCTGCTACACTACCCCTGCTGTGCCATCAGCCTGATTTCCCCCACATGCACCACCTCCCATTTCCACTATGAACTGTTTCCTTCTGTTGATTCTTATAAGAAGAGACAGCTACACAACTCTTTAAAAATCTTTATTAGTAGATGGTTAGTAGAAAGCTATGCAGATATTTACTGGCATGGTGGGAACAGTCGTGGTTACTAATCTAAATTAACTTGGTGAAGCACTTTGAGGACTCTGAACTGTAGGCTTTGGTCATAGGGGAAGCTTTACCTAAGGCGCAGGGGCAATGTATAAATAGGGCATCCTGCACACTTCAGGAATGAGGTGTGATTATACGTGAAAAGTGGGGCATTACTAGACTACTGGGGGTCTCACTCAAGGAATGTTATCAGATGCTGACTGGGAGAGGGGGAAAGTTTACATAGCTGAGGTTTGTGCAAAGTATAGTTATGAAAAAGTGTGTGTTTGTGGGTATGACTATCAGGATATCAGTGGGGGGTGGGAAGGCATATATATTGTATTCTAACCAATATAAAAACTTGCAGGTGGAAATTCTGCAGCTGTAAGTCTTTTATAAATGCTGCGCAGTTCCTTTGCATGGTATGCATGAAAGTAATGCCCACAGATTTACTTAGCAGTAACTGTACAGATACTACACATTTCATATGTAGGTGGAGAGGATTTGGTGTGAGCTGATTTAGCTGATTGTTGATGGTAACGGTATCATTCTCTGCCTCTGGCCTGGGAACCAGAGGAGCATTCCCACACTCCTGATTTACAAATGTTGTACAGAATGTGGCAAGTGATGATTATGTCTGCTAAGCAGCCATTCTGCACATCCAGAAGCACATAAAGGGAGCACAACTGCAGTTTTAAGCAGCCAGAAGCACCCTCTGCAAGGAGAGTAGCATGGCTGTGGTAGTTAGGTTCTTCTGCTGGGCCATCCTCAGAGCCAGGCATGGCACTGTGACCCACAGATGAAGAGCAGAAGCCTGGTTACTGAGCATGAAGGAAGTACAAGGCAAGGCCACTTACTTTGGTAGAGCAGCTGGTGAAGTGTGATCCCCTGGCTAGCTTTTCTGCCAATGGCAACTTTCAGAATATAACAATTGTGGCTACTCCTGAAACCCAACACACAAATCTGCCCTTAGAGTCTACAAGCACTTGAAGCACCATGCAAATTGCCACCCTCCTGGTAACACAGCTGGTTCAGCCAACACACAACCCATTGTAGCTGATCTCCTGTACTGTGTTACCATGTTACATGGACCTGGCCACTGTTTTAATGAGGCAAGCTTGGCAAATGAAACGTATTGGATTATTCAAATAATGCTTGATGGAATGTTCTTTTTTCCTCTAGATTTTCTACCCAGAGACCACAGATGTCTATGATAGGAAAAACATACCTCGAATGATATATTGTATTCATGCACTAAGGTAAGCTAGATTTATGCTATTTTGTCTGCACTTTTCTTTTTCTCAAAAGCTATGTTATTCAAAGAAGTTGGCTATAAAACTTGCTTGATTACACTGATCAAAGTTTTGCAAGCTCTGAAGACAACTTAGGCTTTAAAATCTGTGCCAGAAATGAATGTTTAAGAACCAATGAAATATATATACAGAATTCTATGAACGTGCTTGTAAAGAGCATGTAAGTAACCTTCCCAGTCACTTTTAAAGTATTACTTTTGTTTTAAAACAAACAGCTCATGTTTCTCTTCCTTTTCCAGTAGCCACCCTGTGCTTTACAACTTTTATATTCCTGATAGGTCAGAACTACTATAAACCTTTTTGTCAACCCTTATTCAGGGGAAAAAAATACTCAGAGCAGATGCAGGCTTTGATTTTTAATTTGCATAAATCATAGTACCATCATGATTACAAGAATAAAATGGAGTTTTCATCCATTCTATGCATCATACATGACAGATACATCATGTGTCTCACCCTGAGAGGTCATCCCCCCGCCCCCCACAAGCTGCAGGCCTCTGGACTGTTGCCTCATAATCCACCCCTAGCTCTCCTTCTCCTTGTCTGTATATGCTAAGACTAGATGTGTATTAGATGTAAGGTTTTTTAGACCACAAAACAGTAGCAGAAAATGGTATTCAAACTCGTAATATGCTCATTGCTTAATCAGATCATTGAAAATATTATTATCAAATTTAAAACAAAATACAACAGTCCAAGATACCACTCCTGAACACACATTTAATTAAAATATAGTGAATAGACATAAAAATGACATATAGCATATGTCTTTAGTGTCAAGTCTTACCCTTACCTTCATATCTCTAAATCTGTATAGAGATTCTATCCACTTTACTTGGACAGAATCCAGAAACTTTGCTCTATGTCTACTGGCTTAACAGTAAATACCTCAATCCTCTGTATCACATATGGGTTGGATGATTGTAATAAATAGAACAATTTCTCTTTTGTATTTCAGTTTCTGCAAAAGAGGATTTAAATATTTTTCTCTTATATCCCTATATGTCTGACACTCAAACACATAATGAGCCAAATCTTCAAGGGATGGTTCTCCACAAACACACAGTCTATCTTCTGGGATGCCAAAGTGTGATTGCAATTATATAGGGTTCCCCACTCTTCAACCTTCTCCAAACAGGAGGTGATTTAGGATTGGATCTAGATTAAGGTAGTTATGCATTGGTCCAGTTTAGCCAATGGAACAAGTTAGTCCCAAGGAACTAGAACATGTCTTGTCCCAGACCCAATCCATAGTTTTTTATGGGTGGACTAAAATGCCATGTGTCAATTTTTCTTGAAAAATACTCGGAATTGAGTTTTGAAATTGAACTGTATTTAATACAATAAATAAAGCTATGATGTTTTTAAAGGACAGCCTTTTTGCTGAGCAGTTGTGGTCTATACAAACTGAAAAGTTACTGTGTTCTAAAACTATAGCACTGTATTTTTGTTACCGTGTTTCACTGCAAATTTGAAGCTGTTTCCTGATGTGGGCACAAGAGACTCTCTAATGTTAAGCAGCTTATTTTTTTTAAGGTGCTAAATTCCATTCCAGTGATGTCACAATCTTTGTTCAGATGTTCTGCTGTATGTTGAGCAAAGAGTGGGTTTCAGATCTTTCTGTCTGCTGGAGTACCGAAGATGGCTTGACTGATTGTTTGACTGCAGTAATAAACATAGGCATGGAGTCTATTACATACAGCTGTGCTTAACTATGCTAATGGCAATTAGCAGTTTTCCTTATATTCTTCACTCTTCTCTGCAGTATTATTGGCTTTGGGAATTTAGCTTTCCCAAACAAGTTGGACCTTGTTTAGGATACTGTATCTAAGCCACCAAGTACAAAGAAAGATGTGGCTTAGATTCATGCTGCTATCCTAAACTCTTCTACTCGGAAGCAAAGCATTTAATTTCAAAAGCACTTGTTCCAGGTATATATGCTTTGAATCAGATATATAGTTATCAGTTTATTTCAGGAACTACTCAGTATACGTTTGATTGTCAAATGAATGTGTGAACTACCTTCCATGGAAAATTATTGTACATTGTTATAAAATGTCTGGTTTTGACGGTGATGATGCTTTTTATAAACATGCTTTCTTAAACTGTGGAGGTAGTTTAATGCAGAGGGTTTGGACTGGGTGGATGTCCCCTTCCATAGATGGAGATGCCTCTTGCAGATAGATAGGCTCCCTCCCTCCAGTAGTCTTGTTCTGTTCACAAAAAGCTCTCTGGCAGGAAGACCACTATTGGCAGTAGTTTTGCTAGTGGTAACTGACTGAAACCCTGATGCTGGGAACGATTGACGGCAAAAGAAGAAGGGGACAGCAGAGGATGAGGTGGCTAGATGGAGTCACTGGGGCAGTGGGTGTGAGCTTGGGTGGACTCCGAGGGATGGTGGAGGACAGGAAGGCCTGGAGGAATGTTGTCCATGGGGTCGTGATGGGTCAGGCACATCTTTGCGACTGAACAACAAACAACAAAACAAAACTGACTGAAGGCCCTGAAGTAAAATGTTTATGAATGAATCAACCCCAACTTTGGATCCATCAGATCTAGAGCCCCAAGAATGCCCTTGTCTGTGCCAGCCTGGAGCCAGAATAGCAAGTTTAAAAAACTGCCTTCCGCTTTTGCCCTAGCCAGTGTATACTGGCAGAATGTGGGATGCCTGGGTGAATTTTCTGCCCTACTTTGTGCTGGCCCCACTTTAGATTGCTCTGAGATAAATAGGTGTGCATGAAAGAGGGTTGTAGAGTGACATTGGGCATTCTCACTTCCCCCCAGTGGATATTTGCTGGTAAGAAAAATGGCGCAAATAGTAGTGGGAAACTATGGATGGTTATGAATGGAAGACATTGTCTGGATGTCCCTGCAAAATCTGGTAAATGAAGCAAGACAATGAATAATAAAATAGTCATCTGGAGGCACCCATCTTTGATTCCTTCCTTCCTTCCTTCCTTCCTTCCTTCCTTCCTTCCTTCCTTCCTTCCTTCCTTGCTTGCCTTTGTATACTGTCCTTCACTAAAGAGACCTAGGATGGTAGTACAATGAAATAAAAGTACAGCATCAGAGGACAAAATTCAAATAAAACCCCATCTTAAAACACTTTAACACTCAAAATATTGGGAAAGCATGTTCATTAACTGGAAAGCATGTTCCATAACCAGGGTGCCACTGCAGAGAAGGCCCTTCTCCAGGTAGGCACTCATCTGATCTCCTTCAAAGAGGGCTCATGAAGAAGGACTTCTGACCCAGATCTTAGGGGGCGGACAGGTATATATGGAAGGAGGCGCTTCTTCAAGGGCAGCCTCATGTAGAGTGCATTACAGTAATCCTATAGGGATGCTACCAGGGCATAGGTCACCATCACTAGGCTTTGCTCATCCAAGTAGCCAAAGCTGAAGGAAAATGCTCCTCACCGCAGTAGTCACCTGGAACTCCAAGGACAGCTCTGGGTCGAGGAGCACTCCCAAACTATGCACTTCCTTGCCTGTTGTGAATATACTGCATGCTTTGTGTGAATTCTTGTAGTATAATGCTGCTCTCAAGCTGTAAATAAGGAATACTTTTGTATTCATGTTTGGATATCATGCCTGATGAATTATTACTATTATTATGGTAATATAAACTTCAAATGTATAATTCCTATCTTGTTTGCAAAACTCTGCCCCTGTGCACAATGCTTAGTAAATCTTTAAGAAGTCACTACATGTAACTGTCCTGGTACGAATTTGTGCATGCTAAATCTCTGAATTTTTAATATTTACTTACTCCCCTTAAAACCTTTTCATTTTTTAAATTTTCAGTTCCTTGCTAAATGGCATAGTTTGTTCTTCTGTTCTTGTATATAAAGTTGCATACAATACATTGAAAAATACTTTGAGTTGAAGACCAAGCACTTTCTAATAGGCCGTTGTGCCATACTGCTGACTTACAGTTGAATTTAAGGTGGATTCTTACTGTTAAAGCTTCACAGTTAATACTTGTGAAGCGTGTCCTTTGTATATGCTTTGCATATTCATACTATGTGTGGGTCTGTGTTTGTGTGTGTAAATTCACAGCAAAGTGACAAATGTTTTTAAAGAGTCTTATTAGTTTAAAGCTTAAACAGAAGTCTGTGTTAATAATTTTTCATGTTAAAATGGAAAGAGCACTTTTAATGCACAATTTTCAGTTGTGATACTCATTATGCATAAAAGCATACCTTAGCTGCATTAGTAGTTATAGTAATATCATTGTCAAAGAAAAGCAAAATTGCATTGCCCTCTAGTGGTAAGCAATAGTTCTCCAAACAGATGTTTTCTCTAGGTAATCAAAGCTACATCCCTGTGGAAATTATATTGCTGAACTCATGATTGTAAGCTTATCAAAATGCAGTGTATTGGTGACTCGTAGAGTCAGCAGTTCAAACTTGAAAATGATTCCTAGGCTCCATTGTATTCCTAGGAAGTA
Source organism: Varanus komodoensis (assembly GCF_004798865.1). NCBI lineage: Eukaryota > Metazoa > Chordata > Lepidosauria > Squamata > Varanidae > Varanus > Varanus komodoensis. Next base: position 12,123,320 of record NW_025336087.1, on the reverse strand, counting down.
GCAATAGAGTTGTTTGGCCATGCTGAACAGTTTCTAATGAAGGAAAGTAGATCTTAAGTGTAATGCTGCCTTCACAAATCTAAAACCACAAGAGGAAGAACTAAGTGGTATTAATATGTGGTGGCAGCAGACTAATGCAGGTATACTAATCTAAATCCTTATCTATTATCCTTTAGTTTAGATGTCCATTTTTCCTGGCCACTCTTGGAGCTTCCTCCTTAAAAAAAGCCTGCATATTTGGAATTGTAATCCTTTCTTTCCTAAAAAGTGGTGCTTTTGAAACATTTCTTCTAGTATTTTTCCTTTGTTGTCTTTATTCCCTAACATCCAGAAACTTGGCCAAATCCACTATGTGATCATATTGGCTTACAAGCTTGGCATATCTTTTTTTTTAATTCTTGCCTTCTCCTTGCTGCATCATTCTAGTCCAATTTCTGAAATGTTAAACTCCTCCAGATTGGGATCCTCCTTTGTTTTAAGTCTAAAAAGTGCCCTGGTCACCGATTATGCTGTCTAAGTAGGTTTGGGCTGCTTTGACTCTTTTATAACAACAACTTTGATTAGACCCTTGTGTAATCTTAATAAATTCCCCATACTCTTAACAGTTGTTAATTTCACATGGCAGGAAGACATGAATAAAAATGTAAATTTGTTCAGCTGTTGTCCAGATGGTTTCACTACGCACATTTTCAAATGGAAGTAATTTAGCTTTTTCGAGCAATCCAGAAATGAAAATAGGGACTCCCAGATTGTTTTCTGTAATGCAAAGTTTGCTTCAGATTCCCAGAAACATTTGAACACTTGATGGTAAGTGAATTGCTCTTGAAAGGCTGTAACACCCAATCTCCACATTCTGTATATAAAAACATTACTTATTTTTGGGGTGTGTGAACCAGTTTTTACTGAAATTATTTTGACTATTGATGCCAAGTTTTATATGAGGCATCTGTACTGATATGAGCACAGGACATCTCCAAATACCAAAAGTCTGTTTCTAGAGAAAAGCAGCTTGCAAATAATTTCAAGAGATTAGCAGTTTTGTCTAACAAAAAAGCAGAAAAAGATTCCTCTGGCACCTCAGGAACCAGCACATATATTTTAGAATAAGTTTTAATACACAGCAATCTATTTCGTCTGATGCTAATTGTTTAATAGATTCTAAATTAATTCTCTGTGGTATAACACATTATTTTCTGTTTTTCTTTGTAGTTTATATTTGTTTAAGCTAGGGATAGCTCCACAGATCCAGGATTTGCTTGGGAAAGTAGACTTTACAGGTACCTTTAACATTTTTTTGCAATTATATCTTAACAGATACTTATATTACTGAAAGTTCTAGTGCCACTATGTTTATGTGATCATTTTTCATTACTCCCCTAACTTTCTCCATATTTCTGTGCTGAAGTGACTGTAGAATAGCTATATACAGAATGTGTTCTGCTTTTTAAAAACTGGTTAGGTAACATCATTGTAGTTTTCTGGATTACAGTTTTCTCAAACAGGAAGAAAGGAAAAGGAGAATTGAAGGAAAGAATGATGTTAAGAGCCTGCTGTTTATGTCAATTGTGCATGCTTTTGTCATGTAATAAATTCTAAAAAAATTCCTATAAACATTTTCCTTTTCTTTTATCCCCTCTCCACAATAATTAGAGGAAGAAATCAGTAACATGCGGAAGGAACTGGAGAAGTATGGTATACAGATGCCATCATTCAGTAAAATTGGAGGAATCCTGGCCAGTGAACTTTCGGTGGATGAAGCAGCATGTAAGTTTGCCTAACAGATAGATTTATTTATTTAAAACTTTTATATGCCATCCCTTATGTATGACATCTCAAGATGGCTTACAATATTAGAATCAGAATAAAACAATACCAATATAATAAAACAATATATAAATAATAAAAATAAATTGAATCAAAAGTGACTGTTAAAACCATTAAAATACTATTTTTTAAAATAATGATTGAATAAAAAGGTTTTGACCTGGTGCCAAAAAGAATATAGGCTCAGGTATCCTGGTCCCAAGCCATTTAGAGCTTTATAGGTCAAATCCAGCACCTTGAATTGGGCCCGGACTTCAACGAGACGCTAGTGGAGCTAGTAGAGGACTGGCGTTATGTGAGAATAACAACCGGTTCCTGTTAGCATCCTGGCCGCTCTGTTCTGTACCAGCTGAAGTATCCAGACAGTTTTCAAGGGCAGCCCCACATAGAGCGTGTTACAGTAATCCAACTGGGAGGTTACCAGAGCATGTATCACTGTTGCTAGGTAGTGCTCATTCAGGTAAGGACGCAGCTGATGGACCAGCCGAAGCTGTAGGAAAGCACTCCTTGCCGCCTCCTGGATTTCCATTGACAGCCCCAGATCAAGAAGTACTCCCAAGCTGCGGACCCTGTCCTTTAGAGGGAGTGCTACCCCGTCCAGGACAAGGCCAAAATCACTTACCAGAAACTTTGATCCGCCCACAACTGGACTTCTGTCTTATCTGGATGAGGCTCAGTTTATTGGTCCTCATCCAGCCCATTACCTCAGCCAGACATCAGTTCAGTACAGCCACTGCCTCACCTGGAGTAGATGTAAACGAGAGGTAGAGCTGGGTATCATCAGCATACTGGTGACTCCGCAGCCCAAACCTCCTGGTGACCTCTTTCAGCGGTTTCATGTAGATGCTAAAGAGCATGGGGGACAAAATAGAGCCCTGTGGAACCCCATGGCAAAGCTGCCATGGCGCAGAGCTTTAGTCCCCCAGCACCACCTTCTGGAATCAGCTGGCCAGGTAGGAGTGGAACCACTGCCATGCAGAACCTCCAACTCCTAACCTGGTCAACCTATCCAGAAGGATACCATGGTCAATGGTATCAAAAGCTGCTGAGAGATCCAGGAGAACCAACAGGGACGCAATCCCCCTGTTCTTCTCCCTGCACAGGTCATCATACAGGGTGACCAAGGCAGATTCAGTACCATAGCCGGGTCTGAAGCGGGACTGAAATGGGTCCAGATAATCCATTTCATCCAAGAGTGCTTGGAGTTGTCCCGCCACCACCCGCTCTAACACCTTGCCCAAAAACGGAATGTTGGCCACCCGTCTAAAGTTGGCAGCCACCTCTGGGTCCAGGACTGGCTGGATCTCTGCCTCCTTCAAGGTGGCAGGGACCTGGCCCTCCCTCAGTGAGGCATTGTTAACCTCCTGGACTCAGGGACCAATCCCGTGACTAGATTCTTTACGTAGCCAAGAGGGGCAAGAAGACAGGTGGTAGGAAGTACCATTCCAAGCATCTTGTCTACATCATCAGGCCGCAATAACTGAAACTCATTCAATAATTATGGACCAGATGGTGCTCTGGACACTTCCCATACTGGAGCCATATCAACTGTGGAGTCCAGATCGCGGGGAATCTGGGTGATTTTTTTCCTTAAAGTGCTGGGCAAAGTCATCACAATGGGCTGCCGAAGGTGCAACCACATCATTTTCCTGGCCAATATTATGAATATTCCAACCCTTTTTTCCAACATATGGTAATAATGTATCTGAAAGTTGCTATAGTTGGAGATATCGGAAAACTGATTTGATCAAGTGAAGTATCCTGTGCTCTAAAATATCCTAGAATTTCTTCCCCTGACTTTAATAGTACAAAATTCTAGCATGCTCTTTGTATGCTAGCTAGACATATTTACATTTTCACTTTTTATTCTGCAGATCAAAGATCTAGCTAAAAACCTCCAGTAGAAATTGTAAAACTTGTAAAACTTAGTAAAGAAGTAAAACTTGAGGAAATTGTGGAATTGTGTTATTCATGTAATAAAAATTACAAGCCAGAGGCTTCCTGCAGTTTGAACTAGCTTCAGCTGACCAACTTGACTAATACACACTTACTGAGTTGCCATAACACAGCAATCCATCATGGGTCCTATGGAAGGATCAAGCTGGGAGGACAGGGTGAACGATCCTCAGCATTCTGCTTATCTCCATGGATTAGTCACACAATAACCAACCTACCATGCCAGGACAAGTTATTGCAATGTGCAAATATGCCCACTGCCTATTCTATAGGTAGTTTTCAACACAACCTATACAAAGTTGAATGGGACTAACTCTTAGGTAAGAGCATATAGGATTGCAGCCTACGATGCATGTAAATATGTCACAATATATATCATGGCTTATAAATAAATTAAAATTTAAAATCTCAGAAAGAAGCATAATACATGCTTACTTCACAAATGTTCAGTTTCCCACTTGAAATAGAAATGCTCTTATTTCAGTAGAATAACAGTTGTTGTGGAACATGGCTGGGAGGATTGTACTATTCTTGTGTCCTGCTTGAGGGCTTCCTATAAAGTAACTCATGGGCCACTGTGGTAAAAGGGTGCTGGACTAGACAGGTCTGTGGGCTCATCCAACGCAGCTCTTGTGTTCTTAAGATGGCTCTGTGCTAGGTATAAAAATGTCACCATGCTTTCTAATTTCTAAAATTCTTCTAAGGTATGAATTTTTCCAAATGGCTGCACTTGTACAGTATGCCAAGTCAGGACTCAGGATAACTCTGGTTTTTGTGAATGTGAATGAGCTGTGTGCTAACATAGGCCATTAGCACTTTGATCCCTCCCACTCATGTGACTGCTAACAAATCAGAATTGAAAGCTTAGCATGTCCGAACCAAGTATACCGGCTTCTTGTTCCCTTTGCAAACCAGAATCTCAGATGGGCTTTGTTCTTGGTTTATGAAATTTGGCTTGTTTGGGAAAAATATGTCAGGATCCTGGTTTACATGCCAAACTCAGCTTCTGCTTCCATTTGTTCAGTGGTTGTGCTGGCGGGAAGCACTAAATCTACCTGGAGCAGGGCCTTCTCTGTGGTGGCGCCCAGATTGTGGAATGTACTCCCCGGAGAGTTGTGCCTGGCGCCAAATTTATATTCTTTTCGACGCCAGGTCAAAACCTTTTTATTTAACTGCCATTTTAAAAATTAGTATTTTAACGTTTTAGCAGTCGCTTTTGATTTTGATTTAAATTTTTATTGTACTATGTTATTTATAAATATGTTTTTCTATTGTATTTCGATTTTAAGGATTGTAAGCTGTCCTGAGACGCCATAAGGGACAGCATACAAAAGTTTTAAATAAATAAACAAACAAGATCAACTGGGCTGCACTTAGCTCACTCACAGTAAGTTTACTGTGCAGTGTGAACATACCCAGTGTACATGCCTCTTCCAAACACAACTTCACAAAAAGTCATACTAAACATGTACTATTAGCAACACCAGTGCAAGCTTGAACTCTCTAAATAATGGTAATGTGATTTCATATCGTACCTATGAATGCGTAAAGCACTTTATGAGCATTTTTGTTATAAACCTTACAAAACCCAATAGAAAAATATTAAGACAATATTGTATCTGTATTGCAACCTGAAGGCCAATGTAACAATAGTATAATACTAGTAGGGTTGGGATTTATTGGTATGGACAAAAAAGCAGTGCACTGTTTTGATATTGTGTTGGTGCATATTTTGTAATTTCCTTGAATCTAATTTGATGTAGAATTTTAGAGTTTCCTACTAAAAGATTTTCCTACTAAATATGTACTGTCATAGTACATAGTTCCTAGGAGTAAGTAGCATTGAACTTAATCGACTGTATTACTGAGAGCAAATGCATTGGATTACACTGTTAGGTCAAGTTTCCAAGTATGCTTAATTGAAAATAAGTAAGTAAATTAGGTTTGCATCCAAATAGATGCTACTGCAGTTTTATAAAGCCTTTCTGCTTACTGCCCCTTTTCTACAAAGCCATATTGTTACATTAAAATTGTGTATAGATCACACAGTAAAAATCCCTATCAGTGAAAAACCTTTATTAGACCCACTCAGATGTCACCAAAACTGTCCAAGCTTTCCTGTTTTCTTCATCAGGAAAGATGTTACAAAAGCAGGTATTGGAGTAGGATGTAAAATAGGAGAAAGTGTGTGTGAGGGGAGGCTAGCTTCATGTTGAAGTCATGATATTTGCTTAGTCGAGTCTTAAGATAAAATGTTGTAGATTCAGTTGGACTCTTACCATGAGAGAGTAGGTGTGGTGTAGTGATTAGAATGTTGGACTTAGGACTGAATGTTGGATCCAGTTTCTAGTTGTACAGGGTGACTTTAGGACTATCACTTATCCTCAGCCTAACCTACCGCACAGAGTTCTTGTTGTGATGGTAAAATGGAGTGGAGAAGGACGATAGAACAACATGGATTTCTCACCAGAAAAAAAGATGCAGGACATAACTGGGATGTAATAATGTAATACATGGTAATATGATGGCTTTGGGTTTCACCCGTAGGACCAGTGGAATCCAGAAACACTGACTAGCCCTCATTTTCAGAAATACCAAAATCCAAGCTCAGAACTTTTTCCATCCTGGGCAAAGTACACATGTAACTCGATAAGTAGAAAACAGAAGCTGAAAGAAAGTAAGCAGTCAAAACTACTGAAAATTTTAGATACTGTACTTAGTTAAAGAGGGGTGGATATGGGAAAAAAGAAGCCAAATTGGGTGGATTTATCAAATATATGGAAGCAGTTGAGCACTTACAGAATAAAGCTTCATCTGGAATAAAATCCTGATCTCCCAGCATAAGAGTCCTGTTGTGTTAGGTTATTCTCTAGGTTTGTGAATATTTGTGGTTCTTTTTGGCCATTAATTTGTGGAACAAATTCTAAATTAAAAATAAGTCTGGTAGGAAAGCATATATTCTCTTTAAAAACTTGATTTTTTTTTCAGTGCATGCTGCTGTAATTGCAATTAATGAAGCTATTGAAAGAGGAATTGCAGATCAAACTGTCAAAACACTGAAAAATCCCAATGCCGTGTTAGTTAATGTCAATGATGATCTTGCCCTTGGCTATCAGAAAGAACTTTCAGAAGCTAAAAAGAGAAAAGAAGAGAATGCAAGACTTAAGGTACATTCTGTGTAACTATCTTTGGATGTCACTTTATTTACAGATTTCTTTTACCACTACAGGTAAGACAAAGGTTCGTACTTGTTTGAGTTCCATTACTATGCAGATCCAGCCAAATTATACAAAAAGGCAGATACCTTGAATTTACTGAGTTGCTGTGTTTGTTCTCTGTTATGCTGTTCTTAGAAATGAATTATTATTTGTTTGTACACCCTATTTTAACGAACAGAAATCAAACTCTTCTAGTTCTAAAACAAATGCAAGCACATAGAATGCAAAATATATTGATATATTTTCCTAAACTGGAGCTACTGCAGAATAATTAAAACACATTTTAGTTTAGTGATAGCTCTAAATCTCCAGGAGAAAGCAATTGCTACTAGCAAAGCATCTTTCAAATCATGTAAATCTTTAATAATAATAAAACTATCATTATTCCCCAATAAGTAAAAGTTCAAAAAGCAAGCAATCCATATGCTGTAAGAAAAGAAACAATTCACCATCTAAAGCTTTACTCAGTATGTCAGCAGAGCTGACAAAAGTTGCTTTGGGGATTCCTGGTTCTGACAAGAAAGTTAGACTCTCCCCAGTTTACTTTGTATGATCTTGGAGCATTGGTGTTTAGTTAAGTTGTACCCTTTCTAGGTGGTGTATTGTTCCTCCTTATCACATTGTTCAGTGCACACATTCTTCACCTGCATCTCTGATAAATTCCCTGGTAAAACATACTGAGAAATTGTTTTTACTTACTTACAATATTTGTATACCACTCTATATCTAGGCAGAATTAAAACAAGTTAACATTAAAAGCTTGACTGGTCAGCAAGAAAGTCATCCTGGAACAAGGATGTCTTCAACAGGCATCAAAAGCAGTACAGTGTTCTGCCTGCCTCTGCATCCAAGGCCTGGGGTTTCATAGGAATGGGGTGGACTCCATTTGGGGCATGGGTTGTTGTGAAACCATAAGGAGAATGTCTTCTAATGACCTTAGCAACCAGGTATGTTGACAAGGGAGAAGGTGCTCGCTCTGATATCCTAGTTCCTTGTTGTTCAGGTCTTCATACACCAGTACTAGAACCTTAAACCTGGCCCTGTAGTGAACAGACAGCCAATGTAGTTCCTTTAGCAAGGAATGTTGGAAAGGAGCAGCTATCAACAGCAGCCCATCTGCTTCATTCTGCACTTGCTTTAGCTTCCAGAGTAGCCTTAACAATACCTCACTGTAGAGCAGTAATCTAGTCTTGAGGCTATTAGTGTCTGTATCATTGTGGCCAAGCTATCACCATCTGTGGGAGGCTGCAGCTTGCAGTTCATAGCTGGCACTCCAAGCCGCCACAGTCACTTGGGACTCCAGCAGCAGTGATGGAACTAAGGGCACCCCTGGGCTATGCACCTGCTCTTTCAGCAGGAGTGTAACCTCTTTCAGAACAGACAGTGAGCCTTTCTCTTGGATTGGCAAACTACATACCTACAGGGCCTTTGCCTTTCCAGGATTCCACTTCAGTTTATTGGCTCTTATCCAGATTACTGTAATAAATAAATAATCTGGTAAGGAAGCTCTACCAAAGCTTTCATACCACTTCCCTTCAAATAATACAAAAAAATGGTTTTCTATGGGAGATGGTGCTGTTGATTTAATAGGGAGCGTTAAAAAGACAACAAATAAAATCAAACTGCATTTTTGCAGTTTAACTTTTTAAATATATAATTTTGAAGTTTATATTTATAAATATATAAAGAGGGTTTTTAATATATATATATATATATATTCCCTAAGCGCTTGCTTCCCTAACTAAATTTCTCTTTGTGCATGTGCGCACACAGGTATAACCCCCACCTTGAAATCAGCAATATGAACCTGGAAAGAAGCAGGCTTTTTGTTCAATAAAAGTATGCTTGTTTTCAGAATGGCTCTATTTTGGAGGAGGAAAGAGATGTGTATGAAGAGTTGCTGACACAAGCTGAGATCCAGGGAAACATCAATAAGGTCAACAGTGAGTAATCTTCACTTCTTGTGAAGCCAAAGTTTCCTGAAACTTGAGAGTTTTATATTAAACCTGAATTGTATGTGGAAAGTATTAGTATATTCAATTATTCTTCCACAGTTCTTCAATTTTTAAAACAGGCCTATCTTAGGGATTCAGCAGTTCTCTGGAAATCTTTGAGAGATCTCTTGATGTTGTATTACTAAACTTGGGTGAGAATGTTCTTAGCTTTTTGCATTCTTGATAACAACAGACTCAATAACTGATTCAGATCTACTTCACCTGTTCTTTCTCCTTTCTTGCCAGCTGCAAAGTACTGTAAATTTTGACCCCTCTTACATGTTGAATTTCAGCCCCAGGCCCTTAGAGTCTGATGTGTCCTTGCATGCTTATTTAAAAAGACTGGGTGAAAAATTGATTGAAAATCTCTGTGTGAAATGGCTAAAAAAGAAAAAAAAATCTATTTCACAATATTTTGTTATCTGTAAGCATTGTTTTCCTTTCAGTTCACTTAGCCTTAGTCCAGCTGAACGAGGCTATTGACATGCAAGATGAAGTGGCACTGATGGCAGGTTTGAACAACCCTGCTCTGAGCCTGCTTGAAGTTCTGCCGCAAAATTCCTCATGGTACCTAGCACAGTTATTTGACTCTAAAAGGCAGAGAATGCAGGTAACTGAACATAACGTGCTAGTGTGACCCATTAGTTTGCCTAACCTCTTTAATATGATCTCTGGCCCTCTTTTGAATAGTATAGAGAGGCTTGCATACTATTTTATGTATTCTGTGGCAACGCACAATGTGCTGTCTAGATTAACTTTACCTAATAATAATAATTCTACCACCCAATAACTTGGAGCTATCTGGGTGGTTTACTACAGTAGACTGTACAACATATATTTAATTGCTAAAATCATCTACAAGCAGAATAGAAAAAAATAATATTTTGAAAATATTTTGAAAAATATTCTGAAAAGTTGAAACACAGGGAACTGCCTATTAAATAAATACTTTTGTACTTTGAAAAATGAAAGTGTGTATACGTGTTAAAAAATAGAAGTGCTTTTTTTCTATAAGAAGCAGCACATTTTTACAGTGACCTTGAAGATGGTTTTCAAAAGCAGTTCCAAGAGTACAATAGTAAAGATGACTCATTTGCCCCTATATATAATGTCTTTTTTCTAATCTGTTAGATAGCAGGGGTTCCATTTTTGCTCGACAAAAGTGAGATACAGAATGACGTTAGTGTTGCCAATGAAGAAGCAGGCTCTCACAAATTTAGTGAGTAAATGGTTAAATTTCATTTGCGTCTTTGTCACATGGTTAAATTTAAGGCAGAACATTTATATCCATTCCTGCAATCATGTTTGACTGCAAAGGCTTCTCTGCATGAGGGACTGATTGTGCATTCTAGCAGCTTGCAGGTGATTTACCTGTATCTTCATCCTCAAGGCCCACTCCTTGTTTTCTGAACACCTGCTATTGTCTGGAAATTGCACTATGAGAAGCCTGTTTATTTTTGCAGTTCCACTATACTGCTGACTCCCCTTGTGATTTTGAACTATTCTTCCATGATTCATATTTTTATTAGCAGTGTCCCCTGAGAAGGGATCATATGAAGACATGGAAAGGCAGAAAGAAAAAGCCGTAGGGGGGAAATGGATAAAGGATGCTCTCCTAATGTCACGAAGAACCCAGAAACTGAAGTTTCAAGATATTAGGTTAAAAGCCTCATGTAGAGAAGCCCTACGTTACCTGCATGGTGCTTCACTTGGTCACTTCTGTTTTGGTGTCACCATTGCAAAGTCACTCAATGGTCTAATCTTTCTTTTGTCCAAGATTGCATTCTTAGCCAGATTCAGGCAATGTGTTAAATACACTATATAGTCTTCAACCTGGAATTTCATTAGAAATGAAATATGAGATATAGTCTTCAACCTGCTTTGCACTTTCATATAGTAACAAACAGAATTTTGAGATGTCATGTCTCCTAGAATTGGCAGAAACATTATTTTTAAAAATATGCACAATTTGTGTTTTAAGTTAGTATTTCAAACACAAAGAACTATATTTAAGAGGGTTCTAAATTTGCAGCTGCATTTTTATCAGTTGCCTTTCTTTGATTCCTGAAATATTAGAGCTTGTCTTCTGAAATGCCCTTCCATTTCATGCTTTCTGTGGCTTGCTTAATGGCAATTTATCCTCTCTGTTGTTTCACTTGGATTCATCAGTCTAACAGCTCTTTGTGTGCTATGTGTACCCTGGAAATACAGCATGAGAACACTATGTTTTTAGTTTCTTTCAACTTTGAAAGGGGCATCATTCACTATTTGCAGTGCTCGTACTTTTGAAAATCTTGACTATAAAGGAAGCCACTCAAATAAGCATTGTTGCTGTTTAAAAGAAATATGAGGGGTCTTCAAAAAGTTTCTGCACTTTTATATTTTATATATTTTTTGCTGATTGCATTAAAAAGTTGGTACAACGTTGGGGAAAATGCATTGCAAAGAAAGGTGACTATGTAGAAAAGTGATGTAATTTGTTTTTGAAATTCTTAATGAATATAGAGTTTTTAAAACTGTGGAAACTTTTTGAAGAACCCTCATATATTGTATTAAACTATCAAACTATTGTCAGGAGGACTCTGATCTAGTACATGCTTCTGTAGACTCAAAACAAGGAAAGGGTTTCTATTTATTTCAGCATCTGGTACAGATTCCTATTAGCACTGGGACAACTAACTTCCCATCTGAAGGTGCTTCCTGGTACAGGAACTTAATAATAATTTATTCACTAGGGGGAGAGAGAAACAAAACTAATTTTCTAGTCCTTCTATAGAATGTGGATATGAAAGTATGCAAAAGCACCCAGTGTTCAAACCAAGATGGGCATATCCTATCTCTCCTGTCATATCGACCTACACAAACGTTCCTACTGCCCATGAGCAATTTCTTTGACAGTGGTATCACTGGGGATATCAGGTATATCATATTAAATGGGACAAATTTAACAAGAGCATCTGTTTTTGGTCCTGCCCATAGAACTTACTGCAGTTGACAACATCAATGCTGCAATTCGCAGTTGTGATCCAAATAAGACTGTTGCTGCTCTAATGAAACCTGAGGCCCAGCTGCCTGATGTTTACCCATCTGCTGCTTCTGTCTATCAGACTGAACTCTTCAATCTTCAGCAGCAGAATGCTGTGGTAAGATGGAAACCCACTGCATGATTAAGAAACAGTTGTTTATTGCTACCTCAAGTTATCCAAGAGTTTACCTGTTCTCAATTGCTTCTACTTGTACTGCATAAATATTTCTTATGACTTCAGGTGAACTTTACACATGCATTGTTCATGGAGGCTTTCAACCACAAATATTGGAATCTAATTCTTTGAGTTTGTTTGTTTGTTTGTTTGTTTATTATTTGCATTTACATACCACCCTTATAGCCCAGAGGGCTCTCTGGGTGGTTTACAAACATTAAAACCACCAATCCTAAACAAATAAATAAATTGGCTACACCATGGCTGATTATAAAATAAGATAGTTAAAATGAATTAAATAAATGAATATGCCATTAAAATTAATTAACTTTAAAATATTGGTTAAATAAAAAGGTCTTGACCTGACGCCAAAAAACATATAAGTCAGTGTGGTGCAGTGGTTAAGAGCATGGGACTGGAACTCAGGAGATCTGAGTTCGAGTCCTCGTTCAGCCATGGAGCCAACTGGGTGACTTTGGGCCAGTCACAGACTCTCAGCCCAACCTACCTCACAGGGTTGTTGTTGTGGGGATAAGATGGAGGAGGAGAAGGATGTAAGCTGCCGTAAGCCCTTTGTAGAAAAAAGGCAGGATATAAATCGAAAAATAAATAAATAAAAATATAATGATGGTGCCAGGCAGACCTCTCTAGGGAACGCATTCCATAGTCGGGGCACCACCGCAGAGAGATCTCCTCTGAGTACTCTGTCTCCTGACCTCTTTCAAAGAGGGTTCCCGATGGAGGGCCCCTGCTGCCAGTCTTAGGGGGTGGGAAGGCATAAAGGGAAAGAGGCGTTCCTTTAGGTATTCTGGTCCCATATCCTGATTAACATTTGTATAGCTATGACCTCCCACTACTGAAGTCAGAGATAAAACTTTCATTACAAATTAAGGTAATTGGCAACTGAAATCCATTATTATAACCATCACAGGGGCCAGAACTTGAATCATGAAGGAATAGCAGAGGTAGTTACAAATATATTTTGGATTTGTCTCATTTTTGTCTTAGTGACTAACCTCATTTTCAAATTTCTGTGCTTTTCACAGTCTTTACTCCACATTTTGTATCCCATTTTCATGTCTTGCACATCTAACTTGATTACTACTAGCTGTAGTTTCATGGAAATGAGGGAGAGGGAGGTAAAATGGTCCTGTCCACTAATTCAGCAGAAAAACATCTTGTTTTGCTATTGGGAGAAAAACTTAATTCCCTGACACTGATAATGTTGATTAGTCTTCAGTGTTGATTCCACCTCAGATGTTGTGCTCTGAGTATAGATACCTTCTAGCAGATCCTCTGGCATCTCATTCAGAAGGCTCTATATTTAGGTCTCTCCACTGCTGCAGGAGAGAGCAGAACCTGTTGAAAGTGGCCCTCACTTCAGAAGGGCAACTCTGTAATTTGCCCAACAAAATTGGGGTGAGTGAGAACAGAGGGACAAAACCAAAGAAAAGAAACAAGTCATTTCGTATGAGCAAAGAATGTTAGTAGCTAGAGCATTGCTTTAGTCAATTTCTTATTGAACTAAGTAGTTCTCTGCTAGCATCAGATGGGAGAGTGATGAGATGGTATATACAAGTTTTAATTAATTAATTAATTAAACATATGAGGTATCACAACGATGACCTGGTTCACACGTAATGACAAGTCATGGTTAATTAAACCTTGGTTTCTTGAATTGTGGGTTGTTGTTACATGTAAACCCAGAAGGAACTAGGGATTTGTTAACCATCAACAGCACTAGAAGGACATCAGTGGATTGTCTTTGATAGTGAATTCTGGATTCTTCATGCTTTGCAACCCAGAACTGAAACATAATGCGGGGTTCACATGTAGCAACAACCCACAATTCAACAACATTCCATACTCACACTATACTATGAGTTGTCATTCTGTGTGAACCAGGTCACTTAGAAAATACCATGGTTTATTTAATACCTGGATTAATATTACATGGGAACCAGACTAATATATGTAAGCTATTGAACCTATCTTCATCAGCTGTTAAGGTTGTTGGTTTGACTTAAGCCTTCTTCAATTCTCTGTATTTACTCTAAGTAGGTATAACATCTGTTATATCGTAAGGCATTGATTTTGAAGCTTTGAGAGTCTTCATTTTTAAGGTCAATCTACAGGTTCTTTTTATATTATGGTAAAATATGATGATGATGATGATGATGATGATGATGATGATGATGATGATATTCCCACAGCACTACTTGGCTCATGATGAACTGTCTATTGCTGTTGAAATGCTATCAGCAGTGGTGCTGCTAAACCAGGCTTTGGAAAACAAGAACATAGCAGAAACAAAAACACATCTTAGCAACCCATCCATTGGCTTTAATAACTTGGAAAATGAGAACTTGCAACGGTAACAGCTTCTATTCTAGATGTATTTCTATGAGAGAGTGAAATGCATGTTACAGAATGTCCATTGTGCAGGAAAATGGAAGAATTGTAGATGTGTATGAATTGCTGTTTGGTATGTTCAACTGAGTATTAAGCTATAGCACTTTCCTTTTAACAAATATAGTGCTGGGTCCATACCTATTACTGCAATACATATTGATAAATTTATTCTTATCTCTTTACAGTTATGCTGACACCCTAATGTCTATTAAGTTGGAAGCTTCATCTCAAGGACAAGAATATTTAAGCTGGAATGATATCCAGAATTGTATTGACATGGTTAATACACAAATTCAAGAGGAAAATGATAGTAAGTGTTTTGCTGTTCTGCCTAGGGCTTGGTTTACAATGTAGGGCACAATACTATGCATGTTGAGACAGGATATGTTGGCTATGGAATGCTTGCAGTGGTAGGAACCTTTCTGTCTAAACATGCATAGGATTGTGCCCTTACTGCAGTGCAGTAGAGTACTGATACATTTCTATTAAATAGCATTCATGTATTGCTTCATAATGTTTCATTCATTCAAAAACATTTCAGGGTGCTGAGGCTACAAATTTGAAACTTAGTTAATCCACCAAGAGCTGCATAGTGGCTAAAGAGGAGCCCATATTGTCCACTAAAGTTGGGAAGAGCCAGCATTGCCCCCTCTCCAAATAACTCTGTTTGGAAAATAGCCTGGAAAGAACAGAGTTTTCATGGGGTTAGCAAGATTGCAGCACAATTCCACATACAGTTGTCCAAATGGGAGACTTGGAGTGCTTCCAGTGGGTATTAGCAGGACTTGTTCTGTTAATCAGCAAAAGCCTATCTAAACTGTATTTTCCACAAAGGGCTCAGACATCTGTGCTGAGCAATGGCAGTATGAGCTGTGTTAGTACTAGATACCTCTGTGCAGACTCAGCATGGCTCATCTGTTGCCAAGGCATTGCTAAGAAGCAAATTATAAGACCCAGGTAGATGACAGGATCTGCCACAAAAGAGATGCCCTTTCAGAGAAGGGGGAGCTAACTGACATTCTTCTGGTGATTTTCACCCATATCTGTTCCTATATTCCTACCCAATTGCATTAGAAAAGTTGCTTGGGGGTTCCCCAAAAACTCCCAATTGTTTCTTTCACCTGGATATTCTGAAATACAAGGAGATTTTTGTTTGATGGAAATTATATTTAACAATTATGAGCCAAATGATAAGTAGAACTCTTAGACAGTAACCTTGAATATTGATACATGATCTTAGTCAAGGATGTACCAATTTTTGTCGGCTGAAGAAAACAAAATCCCTACACTCCCAATTTTGTTACAGGAGCTAACCAGACTATCAGTTCAATCTCACTTCCACACTGGCTGTCTCTGCTGTACCAGAGGGCACCAGGTTAACATAGGGTGTGCAGGGCTCTGATGTTCAAAAGCTCTCCAGCACCATTCATGCTATCAAATGGCTAAAAAATGTGTTCCTTTCGTGGCTATTTTATAGCCTATTCATTAGGAACTTCATTCTTTCTTGCTTAGGGATTATAGCAATTGGTTGTATTAATGAAGCTATTGATCGGGGAGATCCTACAAAAACAGTAGAAGCACTGTTACTTCCTACGGCAAAACTGCATGGTGTGAAAGAAGCCAATGCCTACCATTACCAAGAGGTTCTGAAGAATGCAAAAACACTTAAATGCCAGGTAAAGTTTTATCCATTATCATTTTCATGCTATGCAATGCTAAATGTCAGATTTCCTGAATTCTAGTAGTGGTAACCTATAACCATTACCTTCTGCCAGTTTGTGCATGGTATTGGAGTAGAGAAAGCTTTCTTATGCTTTACCCCTAGTTCATAAAGCTCAGTACTGTTGACACTGATTGACAGCATCTCTCCAGGGTTTCAGGCAGGATTTTTCCCCACCCTACCTGGAGAAGCCAAGGATTGAACCTGCATGCAGTGCAGGTGCTTCAGCATTTATCTAAAGCCCTTCTCACTTTCCATCATCATTATATATTACATTATGAATTAAATTGCTATATAGGTGATGCACATGAAACAGTACTCCAGAAATCTCACAATTGAGTATCAGTAACAGTCAGTTTATAAACTGTATAGATTTTAATATGTTAAGTATATAAACTTATTTAAAAATGTGAAACCATTCAGTAAAAACAGCCATTTCAGTCAGAAATAAGAGTATGCTATAGTATTCCTTGTGAGCTGAACACAAGGACTACTACTACTGGTTCTACCAGTCGGAAGAGGCCAAGCCTCTGTGAGGGAAACAAGCATTAACAATCAGAACCTGTACTCAAGAGCTAATCAAACTGTATGAATAAACATTATCGATTGCCTTATCTCATCCTTTACACTGATATCAGGGTGCAGCCGATCAACAAACATTGCCTCCTTAATCTTTCCTTTACAGAAATATTAAGCTAGTTCAGCTGCTAGCACAGATCTTCAGTAAAGTTGCTCTGTACCCTCTTCTATCTCATAAGAAGGGAGCAAGACCTAGCAAGTGTTAGATTATACTGAGTATCAGCCAAGTGCTTTTTTTGGAAAGGTCTTCCAGTTCCATCAAAGTAAAAGGAGTTACATTCCAAGCACTTAGTGTTATAAGTAGCCATAACTCTAGATTCTCCTTGCCTTCCATGCAGATACAACATACCTGTGCCTTGCATTTGTTCTCATACAGCCAAGACATCACAAAATACTGTTTCAGCATTATCAGACCAGTGCAAACATTACCCTTGATGTTACATTGATCAAGGATTTTTTGCATTGGCCATACAAATATATCAGTCATAAATTAGATTTTCAGAAAAGGCAGTCCCATGGTATACCACATACTTCTTACAGCTGGAACTGGTAGTGGTAACATATAACCATAGGATTCTTCCAGTTCTACTGTCTTTTGTTTTAACTGCTCCACATAATTAATTGTAGACACTCCAACAGCTTTACAGACTGTGGTCATTACTGCCCAACATTTCACTGGAACAGGGTGACATCTCAATAATGTCTCCTTTGTGGTGGGTTTTCTCTACTACCTTGTTCAATATAAACAAAATCAGAATAACAAATATATACATATCAAGTACAATAGCTTTGAATATATACAAAGACTGGAGGACTGTAAAGGACAGTACAGTTAGCAGGCTTTATGGCCTGAAAACATATTCTCACAAGTTAAAATGATGTGCTTTCAAAATATAAATCCTGATAGCTGCGGAAGTCTGCAGAGATTGATCCAATTCATTTGTGCTGCTTGGATACGCTGTTTAGCGGAACTTCGTATTCTGAGCTCCACTAGCCTATTCCTTTCTGGAAATGAGTATTTTCCATTCATTTTGGGGTTTGTGCACTGGCACAGCAGAGCACCACAGAGTCAGTCTGTGTTCTGTTGTTAGCCTTTTTAATTTGTAGAAAGAAATGTGTTAGTATGATCAATAGCTAAAATCATATTAAGATGCAATTCAATCAGGATGCCTCTAATCCTCATAATTGGAGGATTATGTGCATTCTACACAAGGCAGAAGCTGTGTGGAGGGACTGAAGTTGCCTTCACAGTTCTCATTCCCTGCAAAGTACCAATATGGCCAGTCTCAGCTAAGTGCAGTGCTTCAGACGGTGAAGAAAGGAAGTTGAAGTTCTGCCAGGATGCATCATATCTTGGTGGTGCTGTTCCCCTCTTCTCTCTGCCCCCAGGAAAGCCCTCGAAGCCCATCTCAAAGGTTGTCATGCTAGCCATGGGGGTGTGGGGAGGGACATCTGAACACAGATCCCCAGCTACAAGGTGGGAGTGACTTTCCAATTTTGTAACTGAGAATCAAAAAAATCCTCTGGCTATCTAGATGGTGTCTTACACCCATAGTATTAAGCTACTGGTTAATTAATTTATCTTCTAACGGATTATTAATTAGCTACATTTGAATGTAGTTACATAATACCAAAACCACATTTATGCTATATAGCTACCTTTTTGAGATCCTGAATGAATTATAAATAATTTACAATGTAGGCTGCCATTCCTTGCTTGAAACCCATATTTAATCATTTCTTTTTCATTCCATATTACATTGATGTAGTAGAACCAAAACAAACTCTTGTGGTCCCCACCTGCACATGTGTATGTGTGAGAAAGATAAAGCAATGTGCTTTCGGCTCCATCAATTTTCCCTCAGTGAAATCAATTAAAGTTTGCAACCTTAAAGTATATAAATATCTACAAATTATTTGTGCTGTGCTGTTATAAAAGTAGAAAGCATAAATAGTGTATCTTGTAAAGAAATTAAGGATGTACAACTTTGTCAAGTATCACAAAAGAGAAGTGTGTCATGTTCATTCTTCCTGGGCTATTTTAATCTGGGTGAGATAAACATTCTTATTATCCTTAATTTTGGACATCAAGAAGTAAAGAAATGGATCAAGGCAACTATTCAAACTGCTTAGACATAAAGCAATGAGATAGAAAAAATACAGACTGTCTTTAGAATAGTAGTAGTAATTTACATGATGAGCAATCAATATGACATTGCTAGGGGTATAACAAATTGCAAAAATGCTAAGGATTAGGAGACTGACTTTGATGTACCAGAGCCATTTTTCATTATATGCCTTGAGTGTTCGAATAATTGAAACATAACAAAAGATAACAATACAAAGAGGAATCACAAATCCAAATACTGCCAGTGAGATGAAGTAATAGTGTTGGAAGGGTGACATTTTTTCACAGCTGTTATGAACATCATGGCAGGTATAGATACCTAGTTGCTTCAGATGGTAACTTTGCTTCATTATGACCAGAGGCAACATATACAACAAAACAATGGTCCATACAATCCCACAGGCTAATGTTGCTAAGGGTCGTTTAGGTAGATTCCTGTAAGTAAATGGATGAACAATAGCTATATAACGGCTGATGCTGATGCAGGCGAGTAGTAGTGTAGAACAATACATGTTGCCATAGAAGATGGCAGTTGTGATTCGGCACATTGTTTCTCCAAATATCCAGTTGTTGCCATTCAGGTGGTATACAATTTTAAATGGCAGCACAAGACAGAAGATAAAATCTGAAATAGCCAAGTTGGTGTAAAATATGGCAGTACGGACTGATCTGATTCTGAAAAACAGCATCCACAGAATGATGGCATTTGATGGCACTCCTGCTAAAACAACAGCTATGTATATAGCGGGAATTAGTTTCACACTCAGGGAACTGGTAAGGTACTTCACTGTAGAGTTGCTCACTTTCAGTTCTGAGACATTAGATGAGCACTTATTTTCTTTGCTATTACTGGTGGTTTTTCTCCCTTCTATGGCAGAAAAAGGAATTGCCTCATACGTGTCTTGTGGAGTACCACGGTATGTCTTAGGGTGCAGTTCATCATGTTGGCCGGCCAGGCTGCTGTTGTCACATTTGTTGCCTAAAAGGTGAAAAGAAAAATAGTTGTAGGAATTTAGATTTGAAAACAGAAATAAGCAGTGATTCTTTGAATATGCTATTTGTAAGGGCATTTCTCCTCTGTAAGTGGTGATGGTTTTGACATGTATAAATCGGCTCTTTTCAATGACTGTTCAGTATGCTTTTGTGGCTAAGTGGGAATTTTAATCTGGGTCTTCCCAGTCCTACTCTGACACTTAAACCTGCAGAGAAATGTTTGTAGATAAAACAACTGGGGACAAAGTAAGGACATATTCACTCAAGAAAAATAAGATTTTTTAAAAACCATATTGAATGAATAATTATATAGCATGGTACCTGTTCCTCTTAATTCCTCCTATAGAGCAAATGGGAATTTGATTTCTGGCTTAAAAGCTACGGAAGCAGCTAATCTATTTTTAATTAGGTGGGGAGGGGTGGTCTGACCAGCTCGACAGAAATTTTCACCACCTGTAAATATCCCTTTCCACACAAAATCCCTTTAATGCTGCTTATATGTGTGTAAGGAAACTGGCTGAAAGAAGAGTCAAACTCTATTTCCACATGACACTTAATATTGTGTAACCATCTCTCAGTGACTTTCTCATAGCAAAAGCAAACGTGAGTGAGACATTACTGACTGCAACTGCATAGCTGAAATTGTACATCTTTTTTCGTTGTAGACAGTATATTTTGAACTGCAGCCTACAGTTAGCAAAAATGTCTCCACTCAATGTGGCTTAGGACACCTCCTGCTTCTCTTAACCATTGGCTTTACTGCATTTGATTGTTTAGGCTGCAGGCCGATCCCCATGTACCTGGCTGTATTGCATGTGATAGCATTCATGTTCTAGTAGATACATATATAGGGTTCCACTGGCAGGTACTTATTACCCTCCCGCCACTGTTTCTGGCATAGCGTAGCTCTAATCTGTTCTTATAATCAGCCTGTTAGAGCCAAACTCCAGGAGACAACACTCTGCAGCCATCAAACAGGTAAATAGTACAGAATCTGTGAGGGCATATACTCATTTCCTGATCTAGTTTTCTCTTTGCAGTCCTAACAATCCCACCGTTAGCTGAAGGAAGAGTCAAACATTTAAAAAATGTGGCTCTGGTGTACTTGCAAAATGCAACTAAATGAAATGAAATGACTGTTAAAAATGCAGTGAGGGATCCATGTTGCAGGACATGTCAGGGCAGCAGAAGGCAGGACAAATATCACCTCCCCCACAGACTCTCTACCTGTCACATGTATGAAAAGTGCTTTGCCAGTCGGCGCTGGGCAGTCTTGTGCTGCAGTTGTGCTTAAAGCTGGAAAAATGGTCACAGGTCAAGTCTTCAAAGGTGCAAGGACACAAATACAAATAATGAAAACAAACAAGCAACTATTCTGCTTTTCTTGGGGGTTTTGTTTTGTTCCCCCACCCTTGGCAGTTGGTATCTTAGCAGTTTCCCAGATTCTCTGTACCAACTGATAAACTACTATGGAAACATTCTGTAATATGCCTGAGTAATTTCTTTAAGTTACGGTCTTACGCACATTTAGACAAGAGGGAGAAACCATACAGCACCAGCTAGTTGTGCTGGAAACTGTAGGAGGGGTTCTCCCCCCCCCCCCCCCGGTCTAAACGTGCTTAAGAATGTGTCCTTATTGATGCAAGGGCATTGTTGAGAACAGGCTTCTGTTAAGAAGTCTGGAGGAAGTTAAAGGGGAGACCTATTTTGGGAATGTAATGCAGAAGATGAAATAGAGTTGCTCACTGCTGCTCCAGAGGAGAGAACTAGAACCAATGCTTGGCAGTTGCAGAGAAGCAGGTTTTGGATAAAAAATGAGAGAAATTTCCTAATAATGAAAGCTGATCTGCAGTGGAACAAACTGACCACTTCTCTTATGCTAGAGGTACTTAAGGAGAGGCTAGATGCCATTTGTCAGGGATGGTGTGGCTGCATCCCGTGTTTGCAGTCTGCCTGGAGCAGTGGGTTGGATTAGATGACTCCGAACATACCAAATAAAACATTGTGTTTGCTGTCACTGGTCCTCTAGAATTTGAGCTAAATTTTTTTTAAATTGTATATATAGAATTCCTGGTTGGCTTCTATTAACGTAAACTCTGCATTGGGACGTGGACATACTTTTAATTACCAGTCGGTTATAGGAATGTAAGATGAATATTTTCCAGGCTACTCAAAAGGGAGCTTTATACAAAAACAAAATACTGCTTGCAAATACAACATATCCTAAAAATCCTAAATACTTATGACCAAATGTTTTGTAACTATTTTATTTTTTCCCACTTCATAATAAGCAAGAGTGTTTCAATGGTTTCTTGACATTCAGAATGTAATAGAAAGTTTGCAACACACACTTGCCTGTCAGATATTGCTACTGAAAAACTGAAAGGCATTAAGTATTTGATCGCAACTCAGATACAATTTTTGAAAAGAGCTGCCTGGAGATTTATTTAATAGTCCATGATATATTATTTTGACTAGGTTCCTCATTGTGAAAATAAAAGCAGAAAACTACTGAGACACAACACAGATGCCTTACCTTTTTGGCACAAACAGAAGGACAGAAAGAACAGTCCAGTTGTCAGTAAGAGCAGAGTTTTCATGGTGACCATTATCAAACTTCAGTTTTTAAAAACATGCATTTTTGCTTGTTGAATGTTGTTACTCCACATATTAGTGAAGAGGAGCTTGGTGCTTCGTGTCTGCTTACTGACTTCATCCAGTGTGTGCTAGTCGGAAGCAAACCAACTATTTCATTCTTCTGTGGAAAGGGGTGTGGCTCAGCAGAACAAATACAGATGCAGGCATGACTCTTTAAGCCTCCAGCCAACACTGAGAGTAACTTCCTTTTTCCAAGACTAAATTAACTCCTGCGCTACCATAACCAGAAAAAAGAATGTTGGGTTCATTCCCTAAGGAATTATTATTTAGATATTATGGCTGAAATTGCACAAATCTGATTTATGGATTGCTATGTGAATAATAGGGATAAAAAGCTGCAATCCACAGATATATTTAAAAAAGAAATATTCACATAATTCTAAGAGTAAGGGTACAAACATTAATTTCCTTAAAGTGTCATAACATTGCAGGGAGGACATACATAGTTATAGAAAATTTGAACAGTCCTGAAACCCCTTTTCATAATTGGCACATAGAGGCATGTTTTTACATACAAAAAAGAATTTCTTTCCTCAGACATACCTGATGTAGGGCTCTCACCATTTTTATACAGGTCCTGAGAACAGACAAAGTGAAGTATAGGCAGTCCAGGAGCAACTTGTTGCATGTCTGCTACAGCTGACTCAGGACTAGTGTAAATAAACATTGCCTGTTGCTTAATTGGGAATAGGCAATAGGATTGTGAACTTTGCTTCCTGTGCCTCTTTCTTTCCTGAAGCACAGAATACTAAGTAAGACTGTTTCAATGGATTCTTAACATTCTGAGTGTAATAGGGATGATCACTAAAGTTATCAATAAAGGACAATGATACGGCATTTAACTAAAAATAAACATAAATAGCAAGAGAAAAAAAACCCAGTAAATGAGAGCAAATTACAGAACTTGACTTCATTGAATTTTTTTACATGACTTCTTCATGGAATGAACAGGGTTGCTTATTGTTTATTTATTAATCAACTTACTGCTGAAGAAGAAAAAGAAAGAAACAAATTTCAAACCTTGAAAGATGTTTCACACCAAGCAAGTTTTTACATGATAGGCATGATTATATGAATCAGTATTTGGTCAGCAGCATAAACTGCAGTTCTGGTTGATGAGACTTCAAACTAAGGGTTTGAAGTGGTGCCAAATGCTGGTCTAAGTGGGACCTCTGGCCAGTCCTCTAAGCATCATATGTGTCAAACCACCAGTTTAAAGCTTAGTAGAAGTCAGTGGTGGTAACTGAGTTTTTCTGTGTATTACGTATAAAGAATGTGCTGATGGAACAGACTAAAGATGGAAACTTTCACGTTGAATTCTCCCCTTAAATGCTCCAAGCTAGCATGTCACACATGATTGCATGAAGTCCTTCTTTCTGATGGTCTAGTTCTGCAACTAGGAACCTTTTTTAGTGTAGGAACATATAAAAAGCTCACATTTCCTTACCACATATTCTGTGATGAAATACTTCAAAACATTACCCTTCATTCTATAGATATAATATATGCCAGTTCTAATTTATGTCAAATAAGAAACCATTGTTTCTTAAATATCTATATAATACATTATTACAGATTTGGAGTTTATCCTACATTTTCTTCAATGTCAGTTTATGCAACAGATCCTCCAATTTTTCATTCTGAAGAATTGGAAACAGAATACAGATGTTTCCAGAAGTTTTGGATGTTAATTCCCATCAGTGCTAGCCAGCATGGTCAGTGGCCAGGAATTTTTTTTCCACCGATTTATATCCTGCCTTTTTCCTACGAAGGACTCAAGGCAGCTTACATCATTCTCCTCCTCCATATTATCCCCACAACAACAACCCTGTGAGGTAGGTTGGGCTGAGAGTCTGTGACTGGCCCAAAGTCACCCAGTTAGCTCCATGGCCGAGCAGGGACTAGAACCCAGATCGCCTGAGTCCCAGTCCCATGTTCTTAACCACTACACCACACTGGCTCTCAATTTTTGGAGTTGTACCAGGTTGGAAAAAGCTGCTGTAGGTGTATACAATTGAAAATGCATAGGGAGAGATGTCATAGCAGGTCACTAGATTACTGCCAGTTCTATTTAATAATTTATTTTTCTTAAGAAAAAGGTCAAGATGTGAAGCATAACGTTTTTCTACATTTGATCTTACAAACATTTGAAAAATGTTTCAAATTTTTGGGTGCCACTAAATCAGAGGAAGAAAAATGTTGCACTTGTCCTTGTAATAGTCTCTGAGGTGGCCTATGCATGAGCAATACATGCATGGGCATTACCATGAATCACTCTCGTTTCCACGGTTTTGTACAGGCTCATCCTGTTTTGACTGGATCAGTTTTCAGTACAGCCTGAGGGTACCAACAGGGTGCATGGACAGGTTTGTGCAACTGCCCTTATATTGGATCATTGCCCCAGTGATCTGATTTATTACAGTTGATAGTGGCAGAACAGTTGTTTGGACCAAGCAGGTGATTAATACCTCTTTGTGGGAGGGAGTGGTTCCAGGCTGCCTGAAAAAATAATTTCTTGAAGAATTCTTTTCCTAGTCCTGAAGAACTTCCACAGCATTAAACCAGCAGCTAGGCTAGATTATCTCTGAGATCTCCTTCAACTCTATACTTCTATTTTTCTTCTTGATCCCTCTGTGACTTTCAATACTATTGACTATGATGTACGTT
The DNA here is from genome assembly GCF_004798865.1 of Varanus komodoensis. Lineage (NCBI taxonomy): Eukaryota > Metazoa > Chordata > Lepidosauria > Squamata > Varanidae > Varanus > Varanus komodoensis. The sequence continues at coordinate 12,097,971 of NW_025336087.1, read as the reverse complement.
TGGTATGACTGAACTGAAAATATATGGTGTACTGCATTGCCGTGGTTTCATTCCTGCTTAGATGTTTGGCTTCGGAAGGTAGTGCTTGGGAGATATTGCTTGGCTTTGTGGAATCTCTTGCATACATTTCCACAGGGAGTGGTTTTGTCTTCCATGTTATTTAACATTTACATGGAAACCAACATTTGCATGGTGAGTCACCCAGACTTTTGGAGTGCATTGTCATCACTATGCTGATAGAACGCAGCTCTATTTTCCATTTTCTTCATGTGGACTGTGGATGTGGACTGGTGCCTGGCTGCAGCAATGGATTGGATGAGGGTTAATAAACTGAAGCACAAACCAGACAAGATCAGATGTTCTTAGTGGGTAGTTCATCTGACTGAATGGATGGCTTTTTGCCTGTTCAGGCTGAAGTCACCCCCACCCCTTCCGAATCATGGGTTCTTCTGGAAACATCACTGCCACTTGAGTCTCAGGTGACCTCAGTGGCACAGAATGCCTTCTGTCAGCTTTAACTGGTGGCCCAGCTATACCCTAAACCTGGCAGATGCAACCTGGCTTCAGTAGTCTATGTTCTGGTAACCTCCAAGTAAGTTAGCTGCAGTGTACTGTTTGTGGACTGCCTTTGAAGATGGTTCAGAAGCTGCAGCTTGTGAAAAGTGCAGTGGACAGTTCAATAGCAAGGAACCAAATGTCTGGACATAAAACACTGATTCTGCCTACTTGCACTGGCTGTCTGTACATTTCCAAGCCCAATTCAAGGTTTTAACCTGTAAACCCTTATATGGCTCAGGACCACAGTACCCAGTGGAACACCTGTCCCAGTGCAGTATGTCCGCATCTAAGTTCATCCTTTCAAGGGAAATGTAGAAAATGACAACCAGGAAGAGTAGTAGCTCTTGAATGTTCTTCCCAGTGAAGAATATCTGGGACCAACATACACCATCAAATCTTTTCTTTCCCAGTTTAGCATTTTCCTCTATTACCAGGCATTTGAGGTGCTATTTAATGCTTCAGTTGTACTTATGGTTGTCAGTGATATTCTGTTGTTTTCTATAATGGTAATATTTCAGTGGACAATTTTCTTTGTTTTTTTAACTGTTTGTTTCAATTTTGTAGTTAGTCATGGTTTACCTGTGGAGACAGCCTGATGAGAATACTCTGTTTATTCTCGATGGTCTTCTGTTAGGGGTAATGTGCTGAACATGGGGCTGCCTTTGAAAACTGGTCAGAACCTTCAGCTAATACAGTATGTTGCAGCCACCCTGTTGACAGGGGCTAGTTACAGAGAGCACATGACTCCTTTGTTAGAAAGCTTCACTGGCTACCATTACACCAGGTACAATTCAAAGTGTTGGCCATGCTGTAATAAGACCTAGTCAGCTTACAGCCAAGTTCTATCTGGTTCTTTCAGAGATGCCCTCTTTTCAAGACTGCCATCCCCAGAGGCATATTTGGTGGCAACTCTGGAGAGAGATAAAGACCACTGTACTCAGGAAGACTTTCAGCTAGTAAATAGTTGAGTTGGATGCTGTTTTTAATAATTTTCTTCAATGGTTAGCTTTTTATTGTATTCTAATGTATACTAATTAATTTTAATTGCTCCTACAAGCTGTCTCAAGCAAAAAGGTGGTAGAAAGGTCATATACAAATAAATAAATAATTGCAGACCTCCTCGAACTCTGTGCAATCTTATATAAGTCTACTCAAAAGTACATCTCAAAAGTGATCTTTACTCCCTAGGAAATATAAATAGCATTGTTACATTACTCTTTTCATACACAACACTTTACACAAATTGAGTTTTACTGCCTTGCCATTGGATCTTTCAACAGTAAAAGTCCTGGGGAATGCTGGGAGCTGTAGGACCTTTTTTTTTTTGGCCTGAATAGGCACAGGATTGTGCCCATATAGACATTTAGGTTACATATAGTAAAAGCGTATTGTTTCTGACATGAAAATTGATACTGTGTTCTAATTAGAATGTTTTAATCTGCCATAACTCAAATGCTCACATTTTTTCCACCAATCCTTCTTTACAGGCTATAACATTTCCAGTTGCCTTATGTTCATATTTGCCTAGATTACTTAATATTTTCTTAGATTTATAAAAATTGTAATTTGTGACTGGTAATTAGCATGTTAAATTCTAATGAAAACTAGATTTGTTTTATTTAAACGGAAAATTTTTTCTGGGTTTTAAAAATATATTAACTCATCTTCAAAATGCAGTAAAAATCTACATGTATTTAAATTCTTAAATTGAATAATTGTATGTATGTATGTGCACGCAAACGTGCAGGTATGTAGGGTTTTCAAGGTCATTGTGGGTTTTTTGGATAATGTGGGCTATATGCATGCATGCTTCCACTGGAAATATCTAAAAGGTTTCTTTTCATGGCCTCTGACTCATCTTCCTGTTATACTTTTATCTAATGCGTTCAGCATTTTGTTCCAGGAATATATTCTAACCCAGCACTGCTACTGTTATAAACATTGCAGGATGTGCAGCATGTTCAGATTCTGTGCTAGAAATGCAAGAGGGATTTCTAAATACAATGCTAGAAATACATTGACCTCCAGTTTCTGGCTTCAAGAACAAGGTGCAAACACCTTTCACACCCACATATTAACTGATGCTAGCCCGACTAGAGTGCCACACATAAGCAGAGAACATACGAAGGTACCTACAGAACAATGTGCCATGTTACTCAAAATAGTTCAAGATAAACTGAGAGTCTGGACATTTCCTGGGCCCATCCATGTCCATAACTTTCAGAAGTCCTGACCCTACACCAAATTGGCTTGGCAATCATGGATTTCTTGAAATGACTGGATTAAGACTTGATAAACTATTTTAAACTTTCGGTGTATTTCTCTGCCTTCTGATGCAGGAATCTCATGATGATTCATCAGTTCTTTGGCTAGATGAGATACAAAAAGGAATTGAGGATGCTAACAAAAATTTGGAAGATGCATCAAAATGTAAGCACTCATCTGAATCCTTGCATTGGATTGTTTATCTTTATTTTGCAATCAGTATTAGGAAATTCACTCTATATTTCAACAAGGTCACTGAAATTAAATTTCATCTGATCATTCAGTTTTGTGAAGACAAATTATTGTGAAAGCTTGATTGAGTGGAGTGGCTTCAAGGACAAAACTTTGTTAATGCCTTGAAAAAGAGGGAAGTATATTAAGTTATTTCATAACTTCTCTTCATGTGAATTTATCTCAGTGACCCAGATATTTACTCATTTCCTATCTTAGTGATACTAGAATTATGGATGAATCTTCAAGCTAACAGCAATTTCTACTGATGAATTCAACACAAAGAACTAAAGAGAAATTAAGTGGGACTTTACTGTCCAGAGGATATGACTGGGGAAATGAACCCGATCAAAATGATTGTTGGATGTCAATTTATTTATATTGTTACTAATTTTTATCTTCCTTCAGGGGCAAGTATTGTCTCCCAAGTTCACTTGCATCAATAAAAAATCAAGGCAGGCCCTCAGAGGGATATAAGCTAAAATGACAAGACCCCCAAAAGGAAGGGGAGTAGAGATAAATGGTAGAGGATGAGGATCAGTTTTTCAAAGCCAGAACAAAGGGATAGACCATAAGCTGGCATGGAAATGCACTTATGACTAGACTGATCATCCCTTGCTACTGTTCTTGCTTGAAGCACAATTGATGTTTCTCATTCCTTTGGCTGATTTGAAAGGGCCAGAATGACACCCCTCGCCCCCCAGCTCTTCAAAGGTACTCACAATTGGAGCAAGTGGTCTTTCTGACAGGAATGGGAAAGCAAGCCCCCTACAACTGCCCTTCAGGAGCCAGTGCATGAGCTGAATTGGTCACCTCCTTGCTTAAATATTATTTTTTGAGAAACAGGAGGTGCAGCCTCCCACTGAGACTAGATCCCCTGGGTAATGGCGGATGGCAGAAGCCAGAGACTTGTTGTAAGAATTGTTGGACACACAATGGATTGTTATGTCATCTGAACCAGGGCAATAAACCCTACCATGAGTTCAGGAAATGACTAGCAAGGCACTCAGCAAGACTTACAAAACCACTTGCCACTTGTCCTCCTTTCAGCCAGATTCCCACAAGTGCTAGCTATCTTACCAATTTCCAAGTGGCACAGTGGACTGAACAGTCTAGCTTATTCCTAGCTGGTGGGTTGTTGTGATGCATGAATCTGCCCAGTGTATTCTTCTCTTCTGCATTCGAATTTCAAGATAAATCATGTCATTTAAGTGATCAGGGAACCCGCTGGGCCTTTCCAGTAATGTTGACATGCTGAAGAATATCGCAGACACAGATTTAAAGGGCAGACTGTTGGCTTTAGATTTTAAAAGTTTATAGCATAAGACTACTAATTTAATTTAGTGTTGATGCCATTGATCCCATTCAAACTATTCCGGAGTAAATTGTTGGAGGATTATAGCTTTCACTGGTAAGTTGGTTGTTTCACTGTCTGAGGCCTTGCAGATAAAGATGGGACATTGTTCACTGAGAAACTACAGAGTGTAAAAGGTAGGACCACACATGTAATAATATCTTTGTTGCCAGTCCATAAATATTTGAATAACAAAGTAATGGGAGAAGTAGTTAGTGAAAGCAGAAACTAGCATCTTGGTTGCTGTAATGAAACTATATATTAATTCATTTTGTTTAAACTTTCTGTTCCCCATTTCAAGAAACAGAAGTGAATCCTTTGAAGAGGAAAATAAGGGTGTGTCTATATTGTACCACTGAACAAACTTTTGAAATTATATGATTAGTAGTTTTGAAATACCAAGTTTAATTAGAGTTATAATTTTTTTCTTTTTCCTTTTTTTAATTCTGGTCTGCAGAATGATATTAGCAAAGATTTATTAGTTGGGCTGATAAGCTGTTCACAGAGAGGAATAAAAGGGGGATTTTTGTTTGTTTGTTTTTCAGAACACAGTCCTGCAAAATAGTATGCATTTGTTAATCAAGTTATAAAGACACTCTAGAGTAGATTTCTTTGTGTTTGTGTTTGTTATGATCTGCCAAGGGAAATCCTCCACTTCGCCCAGCCATGGTGGAAAGTAATTCGTACCCTCACTGGCCACACCACTGGTCAGCACTGGATCTAGCACACGGCTCATTCACGCACAGTTTAAGGGATAAAAATCCATATATTAAGATAGTAAAATAGAGGGTGGAGGGAGGACTAAAAGGAAGAGGGATTAAAATAGGTAAACAAGGGAAGAATGGGGAATGGTGGACAGCAGCAACCAAAAACACAGTACTCAAGGTTGACCGCACTTTCCATAAAACCCTTAAGTCTTGTTGAACCAATAAGACAAAAAAATAAAGCTAGCACCTATGCTACTCTGTTGATATATACTCCTTTCAGGTCAATAGCAACCACTGGCAGGGATGCAGCCAGTCTCATCTTCAGTACTGTCAGGCAGCAGCACCAGGAAAAGAACAAACAACACTTCTAACCCTCAACCCTTTATCCCCCCTGTTACTCAGTCAGCTGATCCAGCTCCCAGTTCCCCCACACTATTACCAGCAGTAAACCATTTGACTCTGCCATTGCTGGTGTTTTGAGGCCTCTGGCCTTGAATAACATTAAAATGTTAATTACTCCCTTAATTTCTGAGTGCTCTAAACTCCCCTTTGATTAGGGCCATCTGGTTCAGGTCTCCCCTCTCCTCAGGATCTTAACAGTGTTTTTGTGGACAGTAACGTGCATACTGTAGTGTTGGTGTTACTTTGGGCCAACCCTCTATGTTTGTGCTGCCATGTTTGTTTGTTTGTTTGTTTTAGTTAAAGCTTATAATAGCACTCCCAGGCCTTGCTAGTTGCCAGGCATCCTGGTTTACACTGCACCATGGATGCTGAACTGGGAATGGAGGTGTATCAAATTGGCTTTGCCACCTAAGCTGTGCATTTTGCTGTCCAGTCTGTGGTACTTAAGTTACTTAAGGGGCTGCCCTCAGTTACTTAAAAGGCTGCAGCCTAGATCTTGTACCCTCTCTGTTGTTTTAGCATTGCCCAACCTGCCCAGCCCATTTTTATGCCTCTAATTGATGTGGACTATACTCAGCCATCAGCTGTTAGAGCTGGGAAGAAAATTTGCCTGTGGGGTCCTTTGGGCTTGGTTCGCAGAGATTTTTCCTTCCTCACACTAAGTTAACTTAGTTGAAAGGTTAAATTTCCTAAGCATCATAGTTTCAACTTCAAGGCAGATGGCACTGAACTGGATCCAAGTCAAGTAGAATAGGGAGAGCCATAAGACTCCAGAACAGCTCCTGATCCATTTTTTTTAAACCCAGCTCTGAAATGGGAAGGAAGCCATCTTTAAAGGAGCAGATTAATCAGGCAAGTGAGAGGAGCTGGGCCGAATCTTTCCTCCAGTACCTCAGTTCCCTGCTGTGCCTCTTGCCAAGCACTTTTCCGTTAGTTAGTTTCACATTCACTGTGAAAGCACTGGTGAGAAAAGGAGGATTCCATTACAAGAGGATTCGCCTACTTACATGCTTGTTTTATAGTATAGAGGGACTGCAGGTGGCGCAGTGGTTTGAACTGCTGTGCTGCTGGGCTGGTAGATCGAAAGGTCACTGGTTTGAATCTGCACAACGGGGTGAGTTCCCGTTGCTCCATCCCAGCTCCTGCCAACCTTGCAGTTAGAAAGCATGCACATGCAAGTAGATAAAAAGGTACCACTTTGGTGGGCAGGTAACAGCATTCCATGCACTTCGGTGTTTAGTCATGCCAGCCACATGACCACGGAGACTGTCTGCAGACAAATGCTGGCTCCCTCGGCTAGGAAACGGAGATGAGCACCGCCCCCTAGAGTCAGGCATGACTGGACTTAATGTCAAGGGGAAATCTTTACCTTTATGCATGTATTTTATATGTGTATTTGTACGTGTTTTGTTAAACTGGATTCCAGACTGTACCCTCTTTCTACACAAATGTGGCAGATCTGGATTTAAACACTCTGATTTGGCCATAGTTAAGAGTCCTCAGCCTCTCTGCCAGCTGAAATTCAGAGTTCATGGCTTTCTCAAAAAAGAAAATGCTAGTTCAGAAAATGCTCCCATTCTTAAATTCTACATTTAATAGCACTCCTTCCCCATACATTCATATAACCCATCTCAAAATCAGGAATCAGTGGGCATCTCTAAAGGGGATAGAGGGATTAGCACTGATTAACTTCGGATGGGTCACTGATTTAGGCTGTACTTCCCAAACTGAAAATTATGTTTATTTGTTTATTTATTTATTTAAAACATTTCTATGCCGCCCCCATCGCAACAAGGCCTCGGGGCAGCTCACAACAATATATGCATCTTTAATTTCTGAACATAATATAGCAAAAAAACCACTTATTTCACCCTCAGTGCAGAAGGATCTGATCCTTCATGCTTTATATCAGAACTTGGTGGACCAGCACCTCCCATTCTATTTTCAAAGTAATACTCTGTTTCTGTTGTATTACTGACAACTAATTCAGGATTTTAAGCAATGCCTAGAATGAGATGTATTTCAAGGAAAAAAGGGAGAGGGATTTCTTCATTTTGACCACAGGCATTCAAAGTAGTGGTGAATGCAATAAGCAACAGTGTTCTTATCTTTAGCCCTACTTGATTTTGGGTTTTTGCATGAAATAATTTAAACTCTATCAGCGATACACTGCAACCATTTTAATGCACTCTAACAATACGATTAGAGGCCTATAATTACACTGTTTAGCAATTTTTCCATAACTATTCATAGAAACATAGCAAGTCAGAAGGGACCTCCTGGGCCATCTAGTCTGCCTCCCAGCTCCAGCCGGCTCTGCTCATGACATGCCTACCATGTGCAGGTCCAGCCTATCCTTGAACTCCCTCACCAATGGGGCTTCAACAACCTCCCATGGAAGCCCATTCCATACACTTGGGGTCCTAACTGTCAGGAAGTACTTCCTAGTATCTAACTTGAACCTTGGTTCCCTAAGCTTTGCTCCACTGGAATGAGTCCTGCCCTCCTCTGCAGGGGAAAATAGGCCTCGACCCACCCCTCACATACCTATATGTCACCAACTGATCCCCTTGGAGTCTCCTCTTCTCCTGGCTGAAAAGACCCAGTCTCACCTCATACAGCTTCCCCTGCAATCTGGTCACCATCCTCGTGGCCCTGTGCTGCACCAATTTCAACCTGGCTATATCCTTCCTGTAATGTGGAGCCCAGAACTAAACACAATACTCCAGTTGCGGGTGCACCAGAGTCTTATAGAGGGGCAGTAATACCTCTCATGATATGCTTCTGGCTATGCAACCAAGGGTGACATTTGCCCTCTTGACCGCCATATCACACTGCTGACTCATGGTTAGCCTGCAGTTGACCAGCACCCCGAGATCCTTTTCACAAGTGCTGCTCTCCAGCCCCTTGTCCCTTAACCTGTATTTATAGCACCCATTCCTATGCTCAAAGTGCAAGACCTTGCACTTACCCACATCAGTTGTGGCCATCACCCTCCCCCCTTTTAGTATTATTTGTGAATTTGATCAGCAGACTGGTCACCCCCTCTTCCAGGTCATTGATGAAAAGATTGAACAGGATGGGTCCCAGGACAGAGTCCTGGGAGGACCCCACTCATCACCAGCTGCCATCCCAATGATTCCCCACTAATAGTTACCCACTGTTTTCAGTCCATCAACCATGCCCTAATCCATTGGACAGTGCATTGGTCTATCCCTAAACTCCTTGATTTCTCAACCAGGATATCCATGCAGCGCTTTGTCAAAGGTCTTGCTGAAATTCAGGTAAACAATATTCACCGTGCCCCCTCCATCTAGCCACTTCGAAACCTTGTCATAGAAGTCCACAAGGTTCATCTGGCAGAACCTGTTCTTTCAGAAGCCGTGCTGCGTGACTACCAACCTCCCTTCGCTATCTAGGGTTTCTAGAACTTTTCGTATTATGAGCCTTTCCCTTTTTCTTCCCTAAAATGGATGTAAGGTTAACCAGGCTGTAATTCCCCACATCCCCTCTATTACCTTTTGGTAGTAGATTGGGGCTACTGACACCACCCTCCACTATTCTGGAACCTTGCCCGTTCTTCACAAGGCCTCAAAAATGGAGGCCAGCAGGCGCAAGAGTACCCCCACCAACTCCTGAAGTAACCTTAGGTGTAACCCATCAGGGCTTGGCACCTTTGTAATGTCCAGTGCCCCGAGGAGCTCCTCAAGTTTGGAGGGGGGATGACTCTAATCTGTGCCCCTAAATCCCTGGCCTCATCCAGTCCCCTATGTAGATCTCCCCATCCTGCTTTGGGGAGAACACAGAGGCAAAATAATTATTTAGCATCTGTGCCTGTTCCTTCACATTCATCACTGAATCCCTTTTCTTGTTATTAAGAAACAGGTCCCACTGCCTGTCTCCCCTTCCTCTTGCTATTTACTTGTCAATAGAAGTGCTTTTTGTTGCTCCTGATATTCTTAACAAGTCTTAGCTCCTAATCAGACTTAGCCTTGTGATGAATTCTTCTGCAATGAGCCTCTTCCTCCTGGTATACCCTTTTGTCTACTTGCCCACTTCCCATTTCCTACAGAGGTACCTCTTACATCTAATCCCCCTTATCACTTCTCTTCGCCTCCCCGCTTTGTTAAATAACAGTATCATCAAGGCTTGTGCCTCCAAGACCTCCCTTTTTAGCACCAACCACCCCTCCTGAACTCCGTTGCCTTCCAGTGCCTTCTCCCAGGAGACTTTCCCCCATCTGGCCTTCAGTTGGTATAAGTTCTTCTTTTTGATGAATCCAATAAGTGAGTTTGGGGCTTGTTCAATTTTTTTTACAGTTTGTTTACAGCTCTTGATGTTTATATAAAGCCTCTAGTTGGATTATTTTTGCTATATCGGATGACTTAAACTATTTGGTTTACATTCCTGTCCCTCATGGAAATTATGATGGTACAGTGGACAAGTAGTTACCTTGGAACTAAGGGAGTTTTGTGTCCTTGTCCCTCTTTTGCCATATAAATTTGTTCTGCAGTTTTAAAATGGAGATAATACAGATTTGCTTCATACATTTTTATGATGGCAGATCCATTAAAGATTGTAATATTCTAGTTAAGTTAAAAGCAACACTATTTGGTTAGGACTCTTCTTCTTGTTGTTGTTGTTAGTCGCGAAGTTGTGTCCGACCCATCGTGACCCTATGGACAACATTCCTCCAGGCCTTCCTGTCCTCCACCATCCCCTGGAATCCACTTAAGCTCACATCAACTGCTTCAGTGACTCCATCTAGCCACCTCATTCTCTGCTGTCCTCTTCTTTTGCCATCAATTGTTCCCAGCGTTAGGTTCTTCTCCAGGGAGTCCTTCCTTCTCATTAGGTGGCCAAAGTATTTGAGTTTCATCTTCAGGATCTGGCCTTCTAAAGAGCAGTCAGGGTTGATCTCCTCTAGGACTGATCAGTTTGATCTCCTTGCAGTCCAAGGGACTTGCAGGAGTCTCCTCCAGCACCACAATTCAAAGGCCTCAATCCTTCGGCGCTCAGCCTTCCTTATGGTCCAGCTTTCACAGCACTCTTAAATGGTAAACACACAAAACTGAGCCATGCTATGCAGGTATGGGATTGCCAAGTCAAATAAAAGTGTAATGTCTGTGCGCAGTGGAGGCTGTTAAATCTCAGTACTCCTGTGTGTCAAACCCTGTATCCTGATTCTCAAAAGGCTGCGGCTTGACCTGCTGGTGACATGAACTTTGTAACAAAATACTTATCCCTCATTGTGTGGAACTTTGTTCCCAACTGAAAAGCACAGTTGGGACTGAAAAATACATACCTAGCAAATTACATTCTGGAGCAGGCAATCTATATTTATCTTAACTCTTGAGTATTTTATATACCACCTTGTAAAAATAACTTATTCATTGATCATCCCAAATAAAAGGACTTTGGCGGTGGGAGGGGCTGGCTGGGTATTGAAGCTGGACACTGCTGTTTCTTTTATCAGGAGACAGAATGACTTAGTCTTTACAGTGATGGTATCAATTCAGATTTCGGGTAGGCAAATTTATGTTTGCTCCCAACTTAGAAAACAGTAGTTTTCTATTCAGGGTGGGATAAGCATGGACAAAGGTCACCTCTCTGCGGCTTCTGTCCAGTGAAGTGACTGATGGCCAGTTTCAGATGTCAGAGGTATAGCTACAGAGCTTTGGTCTGGGGCAGGAGGAGACCGAGCTGCTACCAAGACACATCATATCTGTGTGGTGCCTGTTTACTTCCATTTCTGCCCCCTGGACTGCCCCCACAAGCCCTTCTTTGCAGTCACTGCCTGATCTCAGTAAAGCAGCTGGTAGATTTCTTTCTCTGCCAGCTGTTGTGGTAGAAGGAGCTCTGAGTGTAGAACTCTAGCTACAATGTCAGAGTTGCTTTCTGGCAACAGGGCTGGGACTCAAAAAACCCCTGTGGCCTCCTAGATACTGTCACAGAATTTCTGTGCCTGGATTTTGTACATGTCTATAGCTGTTCTAGTGTCTATAAATATGAAGAATAGGCAAATATATGGAAGAGAATCTTAGCTACATAAGAAGTAAAATTGTGGGGTTTAAATTAAAATGTTTGTATACTGTCTCTGCCTCTGCTCCAAATGGCTAATACAATGTAAAACCCTTACAAAATGTATAAGACTTTGAGAGAAGAAATAAACATTTTTCAATTAATGTATGAACAAGAAGTTTCGGCAGGCTCATCCTTGATACCTTATCCTTCCAGTTCCAACTGTCTTTATTCCATTTTCCTCTAACTAGAGTGAAGCCTTTTTTACTAACTAAAAAGTCCAAAGAGCCTCCGAGCAAGTTTGCCACCACTACAAATACTCCGAAGTACTTCAAAAAGCCAATTCTCTGAGGGTAATCTGAAGTCAAATTCTATTTGGCTCTTTGTGTGCTTGTCAAAGCACACAGGGCACAAACCCATCTTTCACTTAATAAAAGATGGCTGCACCTCTTTCTTCTCTGAATTAACCAAAAATTAGCCTACCATAATAATAACTGAAGAGACTCCACAGCTATCTGAATTCTTCAGATGTCCTAGCCACTGCCAGCTCCATGTTTATGGGGAACATTGGGAAAGACTCCTCTCTCATTAAGTCTATCATCACACTGCTGCTGCTACTTATCCTTCATTATCACCACTTACTTGGTTAACAGGCAGGGAGCATCCACAGCTCCTCTTCCTCACCACCACAACCGTTGTCTGTCTAGAGCAAGGTACAAGTGAACAAACAGGTGAAGAGGAGGTTCAATTCCAGGGGGCTGCAGTCAGTGTTCCTCCTCTGGGGTTATGGGCCTTTGGCAGGTACCCAACTATGCTTGTGTTTGACAATGGCCCTGATCCTAGCCAGTCTGAATTATGTCTAAACACTTAAATCTAAGGTAAATTTCATTATCACTGACAACTTAATCCACAGGAATTCATGCCACAGTGAATTCTAGCAACCTTTTATAGACCCTTGAATGATGTCTATATGGATTTTTAAAGCAAATTCATGCTAAAACTTATCAGCATCTCCAATATTCATAAAAATTTGCACAATTGACAACTGTCCTCAGTTTTGTTTTGTTTTGGGTTTTTTTGTTTGTTTGTTTTGGTATTTGAAATCCATAGATTACAGTAAGTAAGCATATCATTTACACAATAATCTGAACACATTCTGATGTAAAACAACAGTACTGAACATGTGTGTAAATGCAAAGGTCCCCATTACTCTCAATGGTTGCAAATCTATTCCCTTCAATGAAATCAAGTGGCAAGCCCTTGTACTCAGAAGAACCCATCCATGCATGTGTTGGTGCTGTCTTGTTGGTATCATACTACTCAGTGATGTTTTTATCCTGTGTCACAAACCTATGTAGGGTTACAACTTTGTAAAATGTGTGAAAGTTAGATTTACTGGAGGTTACATTAGGATTGTTATACCTGTCAGGAACAGCCGTTCTTCCTCATTTCCTTCCTTCAACTGTGGAGAGAGAAATGAGTGCAAAAGAGACTGTCTCAGTGAGACCACCTGAAGCAGGGGGACAGAATCCCTTTCAGCCTGCGATTCTGGAGGAGCATTTGAGGGCCACATTGCAGTGGTGGGTACAACCAAATGCCAAAATGGGCAGGACCAAAGCACCAGCGTATTCTACCTTAAAGGTTTTAGTGCCAGCTGCTAAGCTTATGAGATGTATTTCAACCTCTTAGGATGGGGGAAAATGCAGAAGCAGGGAAGCCATCAAACTATAGTGGTTGGGACAAAGGGGGCAGGGGAAGGGCAAGTGGACATGGCCATCCAGACATGAGTTTCTGTATCCCTGACGTCCCTGCAATGTGAATTAGGGCAAGGTGTGGGAAAGAGTATGTTTTACAGGCATCTTCAGGTGTTTTGTTTTGTTTTTTTGGTAGAAAATCTTAGTTTTTACAAGTACTTCATGATTTGGTATAGGTACTCTTCTTCCCTGAAAAATATTGTTGCCATACCTGAAATACATAGTTGTAAAGGCATAATTGCTGATGTTTAATTTTTCTGCCCTTTTAGTGGCTATTGGGGTAACAACAGTAAACCAGTGTTTAGAGCAAGGAGACTCTGCACAAGTCATCTCCATCTTGCAGGCTCCTATCTTCAATTTAAGAGTTATCCCAGAGTGTGCTGAAAGCTACTACAAAAGCCTGTTGGAAGCCAAGAGTCTAAAACCCAAAGGTAATACAGTCTGAACAAAATAGGATATCTTGAAAATTAATTTGTAAATATTTTATATGTTGCACAAGAAGCTCATCTACTCTGGTGTTACTTGCCGTATGCTTAAATGAGCACTTAAAGATAAATCCTGTTTTTGCTGTTGTGTTCAATAATAGCACTGCAAATATGTTGAAAGGTCTTCCTGTTTGGAAGAATATCAGCTGCTAATTCAACACAGAAGTAATAGAGGGTGGAACATTTCTTTGTACTGCGGGAACTCTAATTTCAGTTGCAAAGTAGAGCAGTTCTTTGCATAAATTTCTGGGCCTCAGGAGTTATTCCATACTAAGTTGTTTCTGAAAAGTTGCTTCTGGAGAAAGCTGGGCATTCCCAGAATTCCTGCATTCCTGAGTTGCACAACTGCATTTGTTCCTGCCTGCATCCACTCCTATAGTAGTGCCTTTGAGTGGGGCTGATATCTGTCTGTGTTTTATAAGGCACTATAAAAACTTTATGAACCCATAAATAAGGAACAGTTCTTAACCGTTTAGGACATATGGGAACGGTACTGTTAGGACAAAGCAGTGATTCATCAGGCCTAACATCCTGTTGCTCTCAGTGACTTGTTGGCTTCCTGTGAAGCATCTGGAGCAAGTAGGGAGAGTAATGAAGTGTCATACTGTTATTCGTGACTTCTAAAGTGTGCTTGAGGCATGACTTTGACGGAGGTGCAGAGCTACTATGAAGCAACAGCTTCTGCTATTGCTTCTGCGGAGAGGGTCTGTCCCTAATTATGCAACTCACACATAGTGTCAGCATCTCCTTGATACTGGTGGCTGATAGAAAAGATTCTTCCATATGACAATACTGGCCCTTCCCAGATCTGGTCCTTATTCTCTGCCTGAACAAGAGAGAGTCAGGCACTAAGCTCTTCATTTTCTGTGAGTTACATGTGGGAAGACTCACATTCAGTGTTAAAGCGAAGCTATGTCAAGAGATAGTTTCAGGACTCTCGGCACAGAAGGGCTTTCTCAATGCAGAATAGCACGTCCTAGTTAGGGGCCTAGTGAACAATCTGAGAACACCAGTTACTGCAGCAGTGCTGATGCTCAGCAGGTATCAGCCTGTTCAGTAATCCAGATGGGAGACCACTGGGGTCCTCATGTAAGAACAGGATGCACATACAGTAAACAAACCCCATAAGTAACTTTGGAGTTTGCACACAGTTTGGCTGTTGATACCTGCTTCCTCCAAAGCAGATCTGCTTACGTAACTAGCTATCACTTCATAACAATTTTTGCATATCTCAATGTAGCATATTCAGGCCCAGAAAATGGTGTGAATCATCCACAGACTGGGCATGTTAGTCCTTGCCACCACAGGATGCTGAATGCAGTGATGTAACATGTTACAGCTTTGAAAGGTCATTTTTAATGTTTGACAATCCTTTCATTTGATTAAAGTTTTCATGTTCTGAAATACTTGTAAAAAGTCTTGATTGCTTTCAGAAAGGCAATATAGAACTGTGATGAATCAATAATACCTTATGGCCATAATTCTAGGCAAGTTTTGGCATAAAGAATTCATACAAATGCCAGTGTAGCTGTTTGGGGAATGCTGGGAGCTGTAGGCTTTTTCCCTCTAAATTTGCATACATTACACTTTAAAGGAGTTTAAAGGGGAGGATGGAAGTTCTTGGGCTGTATTAAAGCATAACAATACTACTATTCAATACTTTTAGATCCTGATGAAGGTCCATGGATCAAAATTTTAATGGAAGGCAGCTACAGTTATTACTTTAATGTGGAAACTGGAGAAGATACTTGTGTCCCACCTGAAGGAGTTACACCAAAAACATCTTGGCTGACTGGTGAAGAGATTCAGGTAGAATATTGTTGAAGGAATGGATTAGTTCTTGTGTTCTTCCTAAAATGATGCTGCCATTAGTTATCACGAATACTGTTAAAATCCACTTAAAAAGACCTATGGACTATTAGTGCAGAATATAAGTTTAACAAGTAAATAATAAACTCAAAGAGTGTGAGGGGTGATGTTCAGTAACAAAAAGGTAACATTCCTTCATTCTAAATAAAATATCTCAGTGTATTATTTCTTTTACTATTTCCATATAAATGGTATTATTTTGAGGACTGTACTTCTGTATATTTAATCTTAATTTTCCATTCTCAGATTTGCAAATATTTCTTGCAAATGCAATGCAATGCATATTTAATTTTTCTCAAATATTAATCTAAAAATTTGTTCCAGAGGGGAAACTCAGAAATGAGCTATATGTTTTGCCATGTTTCTGTTTACAACATCCACATTTTAAATAGCGTTGAGGCAATTCTTTTGTAATTTCTGAGAGCTAGACAAGGCAGCTGTTCCATATGATTTCTTTTTAATTGCAAATTAGCAATATGAACTAAGTACTTAAAAAAACAACCTGATGGAATTGAAAATGCAATCCAGCAAACACATCCTCCTCCCATTTTAGTATCGCTTCCTTGAGCAGACTCCTGCACATACATCCATTGTGATAAAAAAAAATTGCAGTGTGCTGTGCTGGATTGTTATTGCTGTGTGGGGATGTTGAAGAAATTAACTGTGGAATCAAAAGAGTTTGTATTTGTTGAGGTTCAACGTGTAGATTCAGCAGCAGGCTGTCTTTCTCAAAGTCACATGGATTTTGTGGACTTGCAGGCTGACTTTTCACTTCTGGTGTCTGCTATGTAATTAGCACTAGTGCTCATATGTAGCCATGCAACTGTACTAATCTATGTTAATTAGTGTGCATTAGAGCTAATTTAACTAATGCAGATTAAGGCATTTGCATAAATGCATATTAGTATTAGTGGAAGTAGAATGACATTCTGATTTAAAATGTCAGATTCTGTCAGTAAGTGGATGACAGGATACTAGATGTATGACAATCTGTGAAACACAGAACAGAATTAACAAAATTCACATGTCTCTACTTTGTGTCAACAAAGGTTTCATGCATGTCTAGCTTGAGCTCTATTCTTTTCCATCAGCTTCTTATTCTGAGTTTTAGCATTTACATTCACAGGCTTAGAAGTAGCTGACTTCCTGTGGCAATTAAGAATTGCTTCCGGAATGGAAGATCTTGTTTATTAGAAAACAGCTGGAACTTTTGTGCTATGAACAACTGGCACAAGTTTGGATTGGTAGACAAACATAATGGTATGTTTTGTAAATAAGTCCATAAGTCCATGTTACTAGTAACATGTATGGACTTATTTACAAAACATACCATTAAGGTATGTGTTCATTACTCTATCAAATAATGTCTTCTGCAATAGCAAAGGATTGCTGCAAAAGCAGCAAATCTCAAATCTGAGTTGTGCAAGACTTTCTTTATGGAAAAAGCATGGACACTAGAGAAGCATGGAATTTCGGGGTATATTGCTAAATCATTTGGCAGCATCTTTAAAATAGGAGCAACATTGAATAAAACACTCTTGTGTGGAGTCCACAAAATCAGTGCAATTTTGATAGAATCTTTGTGCCAATCCATAGCAGAGCAACATGAATTTCAGAACAAGTGTTGAAATAAGGAACATGTTCAAAATTCTTAAATAAACATCAACAGGGACTTTAGAACGCAATCAAGCAGACAGGGGTGAGGAGTTGGACAATGTTAGGGCTTTGCTGGAGGTTGGAGTATAGTTCTGTGCTGAAATGGTTTGGCTTTTGCTTGGCTGTTTAGGTTATGCCTGATCCCTTACATTATCTGTTTATCTCCCTGCTTAGAATATTGTTGATCAAATTACATCAGATTACAACCGAGAACAGCTGTGGTTTGCAAATGAGGATCTGATCATTCAGCTGCAGGCTAAAGCAAGGGGATTCCTAGTCAGGAAAAAATATAAGGAAAGAAAAGTGTATCTCCATTCCCAGGATAAATCCATTATAAAATTGCAGGTACTGTCATTCACTGAACCCCAATTATTTCTGACTGTTAATGATTAACAAGCTAATAATAGAACTAGTCAAGTGTTGTACATACTTTAGAGCATGTCTGGTGTCATTTATTAAGAGGAAAAAGGCCACCCCAGTGACCTCTCATCTGTGCAAACCACATATTATTATTATTAGCTATATTAATGTATGGCTTCCATCTGCAAAAGCACACTTGAAGCAACTTATATGTGCACAAATCCATATTATATAACATGGATGTTGGGGAGAGAACCTAAATAAGGATAAATCATAATAAGTAAAATAATATGAATGAAAACAAGCAATATAAGCAAGAGAATGTAAAATCTATGCAATATGGAAGGTGTCCATCCACATTACACAAAATCTCCCCCATATGCTCCAGCAAAAATGAGCACTATGGAAACAGTCCACTACCACTGGGCCATAACTTGCCCAGTGTTCCGATATCTGCAAGATACACTGTGCAGGCCCTTATGCTACAGTTCTTCACAAGATATTCCACTTTTGAAGAACCATAAATGAGTAAGATCAGGCAAATAATAACTTGCATAAATCTGTACAGAATAATCTTAGAGAGTGCAATAGAGATCCATGAATGAAGACAGAGGTGTGTAATAGTGGGAAAGTAGAGCAGAGGTATACATTAAGAATATTAGATCTTCATTCAGTAAGTATTTTTATCTTACTTTTTGATAAAATAGTTCTTATAGTGACTTTGGAATTCATTATTGTCCTAATGTTTTGTCTTTTTTGAAAAAACAGGCATCCTGGAAGGGATATAAGCAAAGGAAAATCTACTCTGAAAGACTTAACATGTTGCAAAGAAATGTTGCTTCTGTTATCAAAGTAAGTACTACTTATATGTGGAGACCTGTGATTGTCTTCATCTTGTGCCTTCTTCTGTATGGAAGCTCAGTTTATTGGGAAGATGCAAGTATTTTGGGAGGGAAAACTATAGCAAGAGATACTTCCTGACCAGCTGATTGCATAAGATGATGATTAAATTGGAAATTGCATAAAAACACCAAACATTGTATATCAGGCTTCACACCATGGGTGAAAACTAGCATTGGTGTCATAGATTGTTTTGTATCTTGGAGAATTAGTTTAGTTAGAGAGTGTTGTCATTCAGTTAAGTCTCTAGATATCCACAAATATCAGATACCTAATTGGATTAATTTGCCACTTGGCACAATGTTTGTTCAGTCTGATAAATACATGCATTCTCTTGTTTCAACCCTGTCTATGATGTGTCGATTGCTGCATGCCTATGATATCCCCTGAAGGGGAAGCTTACTGCCATGTCAAATGGATTCCAAGGATAGATATGGAATTACATGCTTTGTTTGCATCAGACAGAATGCAAACCATCAGGACATTATCCATGTCCAACACCCAAGCAACCAGCCTGGTGGAATTATATCAAAAGTTATCCCAAGAGGTGAGATAGTCCTTCAGTGGTAAAGCATGGCACCATCTGGCTTCAAAGCCCTGGTTTGATAGTGAATTTGTTCAAGTAAAAAACGGAATGTTTATCAAACTATAAATCTAACCCTGATCTGAAGATCAATCAAGATCATCTTGAACAGAAAAAATCCTATAAACAGCTATTGACTCAAAAGGGAAAAAAAAGGGCCTGGAAGGAGAACTTGGTGAAACTGATTCAAGCAGCTAAATCTAAGGACCCAGCCATGTTCTGACAGTTGATAAGGATCTCTCCAGCCTGTGGGCCAGCATTGCCAGATCCCTATATTCACATAAGGGTTTGGGAGAAGCACTTTCATGACTTCATCATGTCCAGGTGGCATGGAATATTATGCTTGAAGATGCTCCACCTTGGCCCCTGGTTCTGACCTCAGAAATTTATTATCTAGTTACCCAGATGAAAATGGGCAAAGCTCTAGGCAAGGATTTGATCCTCCACAGGTGTTTCAAAACAACCTAGAATGGTGGGCCCAGTTCTAGCATTGTTATTTTCCTACACTGACATGACTAGATGGATTCCAGAAGAATGAGGGTGTGCCATCATTGTCCCTATATTCAAGAAGGGAAACAGAGATGATCCTGCAAATAATAGGCCCATCAGTTTATTAAGCAGCATTGGCAAATTATATGCTAGGCATCTATATAGAAAGCTTAAAGATTGGCTGGGGCAGGATATAATAGTGGCAGCGGAGCAGGCAGGGAGGGCAGTTCTACCATTGACCAATGTTTGGTTCTACAGCATCTCAATGAGAAATACATCTTGAACAAAATGACCTTGTTCTATGTAGCCTTTATCTTAAGGCAGCCTTTGATTTCATCTCAAGGGTTAAACTATGGAAGAAATTAGAGGCCACCAACATTGTTAGGCATTTGCTCCTACTCATTCAGATCCTACATAGAGATACTTCACTCAGGCCATCTTACAAATACTGTTCATGCCATCTTACAAATACTCATGCACATGCCATCTTACAAATACTGTTCCAGTACAAAAAGGAGTCAGACAAGGCTGCATCTGGCCTGTGTTTATTTAACTTCTATGTTAAATTCAGTGCTGGATGAGTTAAACCATACCAATTTTTTCATGCTCCAAAAGTTGTGAGGCGGCACATAAGTATTTTACTATATGCAGATGATGCAGCTATTATCTCAGTGGCTCCAATTGGGCTTAGAAGAGCATTGCAGAAGCTGTCTGCATACTTTAAGGAAGATGACCTGATGAGTAACTGTCAAAAAACCAAAATCATGGCCTTTGCAAAAAGGCCAAAAACCCAGTTACGGATAATAAACTGGTATAAGATTGAGCAGGTTTTCCAATTCAAATATTTAGGTGTAGTTTTTCAGACAAATGGCTCCACGAAGGCCCATGGTGAATATGTGACATGAAATGCCCAGAGGAGCTCTTCAGCATTAATACAATTCATGAGAATGAAAGGTGGCCACTCTATCCCTTTCGCCCTTCAACCGTACCATGCCAAAGTATTAGCTGAATTATTGTACGGCTCTCAATAGGGGCCTTACCCAAATATTCATATACTAGAATGTGTACAATCAAAATTTCTGTGGACAATACTGGAAGTTCCTAGAGATGTCTCCAATTTAACGGTAAGATTGGAGAGTGGCCTGACTAAAATTGAGGCTAGGGTCTGAATCACTATCCTTGTATACTGGCTCAGATTGTCATATTTTTCAACTGGTCATGCCTCACTAATTTTGCAAGATGACTTCAGATCTAATTGGATACTGCCAATTGAGCAGAAAATAGCTTTTTTAGGCCTCCACTTGTGGACTCTGTTAGATATGGCCTTTGAGCAGACAATGGGAATCATCAAGCAGTGCATTGCAGATGCTGAGAGACAGACTGATCTTAACTGTGTCTCAGAATTCTACCTCAGGGAGAACTACAGATACGTCCAGCTGCACCTTGCCTTGCTCAATTAGAACTTCATTAGCATAGAAGGGGACTGCAGGTGGCGCAGTGGTTTAAACTGCTGAGCTGCTGGGCTGGTTGATCGAAAGGTCGCCGGTTCTAATCTGCACAACGGAGTGAGTTCCCAGCTCCTGCCAACCTTGCAGTTCAAAAGCATGCAAATGCAAGTAGATAAAAAAGGTACCACTTTGGTGGGCAGGTAACAGCGTCATGCCGAGCACGGAGACTGTCTGCGGACAAACGCTGGCTCCCTTGGCTAGGAAACGGAGATGAGCACCGCCCCCTAGAGTCAGGCATGACTGGACGTAACATCAAGGGGAAACCTTTACCTTTAAGCAGTGCTTTTTTTGTAAAAAAAAAAAAAAAAAAGTGCCGGAACTCATGTCCAGGCAGTAAGCGCACACACCAATTCCAAGCCAAGCAGCTATCTCTCACTATCAGATAACAGATGGCAGACACAATAGCAGCCTGCAGCACTATGTTAATGATGTTTGCTGCTGATCTGCTATGCCAAAATCACTTGTTAAATCCATTGAAAAAAAGTGCCGGAACACCCTTCTGGTGCATTTTATGACAAAAAAGCACTGCCTTTAAGCATAGAAGAGCATTTATCTTGAACAGTCTTGATGGACAGTCTTGGCTGTGTTGGAGGAACAGTATAAAAAGATCCCCTGGTCAGAGCGCCTGTGGTATAGAATAGATGAAACCACAGAGCATGCCCTGCTGTGGTACAAAGTCTATAGGGACATTTGTGCTGCAAACATCTCCCCTTTAAGAAACCAATTTCTGGACAGTAATACATCCATATATTACTGTATGACACTAGTCCAGTATTTAGATATAGTGTTGTTAAATTCTTTGAAGCCTTCTTCTTTCAACAAAGAAGAATGTTGAAAGAGTATGAACCGATCTGCCTAGCTGTATGAAAGATAAAGTCTGAGGAGTAATATGGCTGATATGCATATTGGTCTAATACTGGCATTAAAATAGTATATTGTGCTAAAGTGTTTACCACTTGGAGTGGGGATATTGTATATGGCATGCAATTTTGAACTGACTCGGGAGTTATAGATTATTGAGACTGCTACTTACACCCTATAACCAATGATTAATATTTTCCTATATTTCCCCAATATTTCTATATTACCTTTTAATGTTATACTTTGATCTGGTCTTTGATCATAATAAAGTTTTATTATTACATTATCTGGTAGTAATCTAAAGAAAGGAAACCTCATATTTTTCTGAGGTACTTTTTCTAATTGAGTATTTGTTGAATTGTTTATATGGCACAATATTACTGAATAGCAAAAAGCTATTTGTGTTTTGTCTTTATCTGATAGCTGATATTGTGCATGTGCAGTTATAGAGCAAACCTGCAGAATTAGTTTGAAAAAATACTGAGCAAGCAGGGCTTTGCATAGTGAATAGCCTTCATGTCTATTTACATGTCTCAGTTTAACCTTTGCCTCTCTTCTCCAGTTTTTTGCTTCTTGTGCGCTACCTGCACCACGTCTTTGCTCCTTTTCATCCCTCTGTCATAAGTGGGCTTGTACACATGAGCCAAAGCATCTGATAACATAGCAACAGCTGGGCAAAGCTGAATTGCATCTGCAGATCATACTTTTCAGAGTTATAATTACCTGCTTGCTTCTTACTGTGGAGATAATTTAGAATGTTCACAATGGTGCAAAGTGCAGTCATGAAAAGGCTGATGAATTGAAGCTGAAGAACTTGCCTCTGTAATGAGTCTCAGTGCAGCAGCGTTACGTTCGAGTTACTTTTAGACCTGAATGTGACACATAAGTCAAAATTGGTGCAAATTGTACAAAATGATATGCCAGTATGTGGTTTATGAACACAGGATTTAAAAATTACTCATTTCAGAGAGAGAGAGCTAAAATAAAATTAGTTTTTAGTATTAAAACTTCTTTTTTGACTTTCAGATTCAATCATGGGTCAGAATGTGGCTAGCAAAAAGAGCATACAAGCAGCGGATGCAATATTTCAAAGATCATGTAAGGTTTTCCCCCAACCTCTTATTCCTTATTAATTCATCATAGATCAAGCATTGCTTCTTTATCATGTGGTGGACAAATGGAGAAGGGAAAAGATAGATAAAAACTATCCAGACTGTTTCCTGTGCAGTGATGTTAAAAATCTGGGTCTCTTTCAGGAAAAAGAAATTGTGAAAATTCAAGCATTCCTTAAGGCAAACAAAGCTAGGGAAGACTACAGAATATTGAGTACGTACTGAATAGTATTTTCTGAACATAAAATAATTTTCTGAGCAGGTGTGTGTCCAGTGTTGCAGCTGTTATGAGGAATTTTGGTTAGAATGAAATGGCTAATGCCCTTCAGATTAATTTCAGATTTGTTTGCTTGATTCACAGCTGGTTCGGAAAATCCTCCTTTGAATGTCATACGCAAATTTGCTTACCTCATGGATCAGAGTGATTTAGACTTCCAAGAAGAGCTAGAAGTAACAAGATTAAGGGAAGAGGTAGTCACAAATATCCGATCCAGTCAACAGCTAGAGAAAGATCTGAACCTGATGGATATAAAGATAGGATTGCTGGTTAAAAATAGAATAACTTTGCAGGTTAGTGAAATTTTTGATGACTTTGTAACTTAAGGACTGGTTTGTGAATTTGCTTCCCCACCACCAGCTTTTCTTTCTGTGTTTTAGATTATAAGCCTTCCAGCAAGGATTGTCTTGTTTCTTGCAAAATTTCTTGGAATTTTTTTAAAGAGTTAATTTAAAATATTTTAAATATAGTTTGAGGTATGGAATTTGAGTTAATATGAGCAATAAGTAAGAAATTCATTTTAGAGGTGGGACTGTTAGATTTCCTCAGCTGGACTCCCCAGACTTTGGCCCACTTTCTCTCTGCTATAAGTTTACCTACGCCAAGTATTCAGGTGGGCATCTGGGAAGAAGCACATTCAGGCAAATCAGTGAGGTTGGCTTGCACTCGTGCACTCACTCCGCATGCAGAATTGTGGTTCTGCACATGTGACTTGTGGACTTACATACTTTGCACAAAGAATTGTGTACTTTGTGCAAAGAAGTCATCCATGTTACTGAATGTTCACATTGATCACAGCTTGGCTTTCTTCCTGGCCAGAGCCAACAGTGGAAAAGAAGCCCAGAAAGCATAATTCAGCCAGATTCTGGCCCAATCTTCACATCATTAGCTAATACTCCACTGAAAAAGTGGTTGTGACTTCCCTGCAGTCTTTTGGACAATCCTTACCTGCTTCCTTATCTTAGTAGCATGTGCGCGTGCACACACACACACACACACACACACACACACCAGGAGAGTGGGGCGGGGGGGATTGGGTAAATTAAATAGATATGTCATTTGGAATCCTAAGGTTCAACCCAAACCATGAACAGTAACATCAGCCACAGCAGCCCTTCCCCCCATCCTTTGTAACAACATGGCCAGTGTACTAGAATTTTCCTGTTTCAAAGTCGTCTTCTTTGAAATGATGACCATAATTAGGGTTGGCTGCCTCCCACCTCATGCAGAAGCAAGACGAAAGGTTGGTCTATGCTGAGGATGAGATAAGGGACAGCCTAGAGTCTACAGATATAATCATAGGAATAGCAGGCATAATCAAGGGCTTCAGCAGGAGGATTCTCGGTAATATGATGAGCAGACTACTTAGCAGCCTGGCTGTTCTATTCTGTACCAATTGGAAGTATCTGGACCATTTTCAAGAATAGCCCCATGTAGAGGGCATTGCAATAGTCCAAGCAGGAGGTCACCAGAGTGTGGATTACCATTGCTAGGTTCTGCCTGTTCAGGTAAGGAAGTAGTTGATGGACCAGCTGAAGCTGGTGGAAAGTGCTCCTCACCACAGCAGCCACCTGAGATTCCAAGGATAGCTCTAGCTCAAGGAGCATTCCCAGACTACACACGCTATCCCTTTGGGGGTGTGCAACACAATCCTGAATAGGGCAAATATCACTCCCCTGGGCAGATGACCTACCTACCAACAGTTGTTGTTAGTCGCAAAGACGTGTCCAACCCATTGCGACCCCATGGACAACATTCCTCCAGGCCTTCCTGTCCTCCACTATCCCCCAGAGTTCACTACCAACAGTACCTCTGTCTTATCTGGAGCAAGCCTCAATTTAGTGTCCCACATCCAGTCCATCACTGTGCAAGAACTTATTCAGGACCATCACCACCTCACCTGGGCTGGATGAAAAAGAAAGGTAGTACTGGAAGTGGATTTGTGCACAGTTGTGAAGGACTAGGGAAGAGAAAAAGGAACACAGTAGCACCATTCAGAACACTGAAAATGTGGGAAAAGGGCAAGAGCATTAGAGGAGGCAATATCTCTACTTGGCAGTGTTGAACTGACAGTTGTCAGTGCTTCTCCTGTTCAGCACACACCCATGTCCCTAACAACCCTCCCCCCCCATGCACTTTTGTAAGTTTCCCTTTCAACTGCAAGTTGTGTAGTTCTTTTTTTTTAGAGTAGCTACTTCATGTAACACAAATTTACCTTCATGTACTTTCTACCCCTTAAATTTTAGCCAATCCCACCACTTTTTTCTTCTCAGCCTTTAGTGTCATGAAAATATTTCCAGCACTTAAAAAAAAACCCTTACAGGGTGCCTTAATGGGGTGGAACAAATGGGGTGCCCACACCAGCAGTACTTATACCTTTTTCCCATAAAGGCTCCATTTACTGTGTCCCATGCAGCTGCCATCTCAGAACTTTTAAAAATTTGTTGAGGAAATGTGTGCATGTCCACTGAAGCACAAGTGACCACAAGAGTAACTGCTCAGAAAAGAAACTGCAAAAATGTGGGTGGTTTAGTAATACCCCTTTCTGAACTACCTAGAGACATGGGGATGTGACAAGTGTCAGCTCAACACTTAAAATCCAGAGTATCACATTATTAAGTGGGGGGGGGTGCACCCCTTTGATGAACTTACTGCTCTTGCCTTTTCCCCCCATTTTGGCGTTTCTGAATTGTGTACTGGGACCTACCTTTCCCATGCTATTATATCTCCCTGGTCCTTTGCAGGCTGTGCACAGACTAACCAATGTATAGCTTCATCTTGTCAGTTTCCTTGTGGATTACCTACTCTATTTTGGTGCCCTCACTGACAGCTGCAATATACAAGAAAAATAACCAGGAAAATCTATACATATTGAACAGTACGTTGTGTTCAATATACATATTGTGCCAGTGCAATTGCAAAAGAAATGGGAAAATAACTTAAAATTACAAACCTATTTGCATATTCCCAAAGCACAAGAAAATAAAAATGGTTATGAACAAATGATAGCTCCTTATATTGCTATATTGCATCAGTGGAAGGAGAAGCAACTGGTAAAGGAGGCTAGAGGCAGCACTGACAGAATTGTGAGGAGTGGCATGGGCTTTTTACTAGCTTTGCCAAGCAGCTCTAGGCAATCTTGGCAAATCATGATAAAATTGTTCTCTTGGGCTTGGACAGTATGACAACCCACCATAGGTATTCAGCAACCCTGAAGCAAGCTATAGGCACTCCATATGGTTTGCATATGAAAATTAAGTCGCCTACGGAAACCATGCCAGGTTCAAATGACGTAGTAACCCACTATGGCTGGCTGCTGGTTGCCATTTCATGTGAATCCAGTCAGAGCCTCTTCTTCCCCATTTTCAACCCCAAGTAAAACTGTCTTTCATTCCTTGTTTGGAACTGCTAAACTCTAACTGATAACTCATCTTTTTGAAAAAGATGTCTAAATATTATCTGGCTGTAGCAGAGGGCTACAGTCACCTAAATGTCCTGTCTCTAATGTTAGCACATTTTTACGGTTCTTGTGGACTAGCAGTTCTCATCTGGTTTAGCATTTACATTCTCCTTTTTCTTTGTAGGATGTTGTGTCACATAGCAAGAAGCTGAACAAAAAAAGCAAAAATCAAGTGGAAGAAATGGTCACTGGGGACAAGCAGGGCATCAAGGGCCTGAGCAAAGAAAGAAGAAAAAAGTTGGAGGCCTATCAACACTTGTTTTACCTTCTCCAGGTGAGTAGTCTGGTGGTTTTGGTTTCAGATTAAACATTCATAACTTGTATCTGCTTGAAAGATGCTAAATTCCATTCTTCGTGTGTGGGAGAAAAATGCTACACAAACCAATGCCAACAAATACTCTTTATTCTTGTTTGCTAGATAATTTACTGTGTAAATGAAATAGGAGCTATAATTTGTTGGCAATGCATTAGAAAAGCAAAGTAAATCTGCAAATCAAATTGCTAAATGGATGGATTTTGAACAGTTACATTGTTTTGTTTTAACATGGTTGTCAGTGCTCTATGGCACACCAATTAACAATCACACACACCTTCTGCTTTCTCTTACCTCAAAGGCTGTTCAAACCTCAATGAAAAAATTCTCATCATGTCATTGATAAAATGCATGTAAAACAGAGAGCTGAATTGTAAGAGCTACAAGTGGACAAAACTGCACAGAAGGGGACTCTCCCACACCCCCACCCCCACAGCAGCCCCCTTTGCCCACCTCATGGAACTCTCTGGAAAAGGGTGGTATAGGGAATAGGTATTGCTGGGGAGGAGCAAATTAGCCAAGGCCAAAACCAGGTAGAAGCACCTTACCCCAGGCAATCCTGCCACTCCAAACAACCAATCATGCCACCCCATCCATGACAACTGACTGACCCTCAGATGCAACTTCATTGACAGTAGGAGGGCAAGTCCCCTTTCGTTGACTTCCTTGTGCCCAGGGTTGTTAGAACCCAGTGCAAAGCAGGGGGCCTTATCATTTTGGAGTGTGACTTGCTTAACACATTCCACACACAGTGCCATAGCATTGGTTTCTTTTTCCCAGTTGTTTTAATTAAGAATCAAGCATCCAGTCAGTGGTAACGCTATAGTTTATGAGCATTTGCAGCTGTAAGGAGAAAAGATAGCTTTTAGTCATTGGAAAGAAGACTTGAATAACAGGGATGTTTAATCTGGCAGGAGCAAGGAAGGCTGCTTTTCTGGCATGTGTGTGTAAGCAGGGGTACTTGGAAAGGAGGTTTAAAAAATGGAGTGTTGAGAGCGGCGGGTGTGTACTGAGACTAGACAGGGACAATGCTGGCAAAAGATTTTGGAAGGCATTATGTGGAAGATGCTTAGAAGCCAACTACCAGCACTGGTGCTTTTCTAAACTGATGGGATGTTTTGCGCAAAGCTAAGGGCATGGCTTCTGTTTGAGTTGAATCCCTTTGAAGTAGCCTGAATTTGTTAATGTGAACTTTAGGGAATGCTGTAATCACTTCCATAGTAGCTATTGTTTTTCAAACAGCTTGACGTCCATTAGCATTAATGGCATCTGAGCTAATGAACCTGATCATTACAGTTTTGCTTGCAAAGGGTTTCACTCTCATAAATGCATTTATAAGAAAGGCACCCTGTAAAACAATAATTATGCTATTAGGCACTTTTGGAATCATTTTTTTTACTATGGTACTTAACAACCTCCTATAAGGGAGCTTGCAAGCTTGAGTTTGTTCTGATAAAAATTCAGATGCATTAAAGATGGTTCAGATTTCTCAGTTCTAATAAAGTAGGAAGTGTAAAGCCTTAACATTTGAATTAATGCACCGTTACAGTCATTCTGATATTCTTTCTATAGACTAATCCAACATACTTGGCAAAGCTGATCTTCCAGATGCCCCAGAATAAATCCACTAAATTCATGGACACAGTCATCTTCACATTGTACAACTATGCTTCTAATCAGCGAGAAGAATACTTACTTTTGAAACTGTTTAAAACTGCTCTAGAAGAAGAAATAAAGTGCGTATATTAAATGGGCAAAGACCCCCATCTTTAGCTTTTCCTATATCTTGTTTGCTCAGACAAAATTAGGAATTGTTCAAGTTTCTTCTAGTTTATAGATGCATTGGTGTTTGCCATTTTTGAGAACTGAATAGTAAACTAAGTTAATATGTTTGTTCATATTAACATAAAGGATCAGTCTGTAAATCCTGTTAATCTTTGTTGGATCGCTTGCTGTATCTCATATTTCTGTTTGTTTCAGTTAGATTGGTTTTGAATGGAATAATGTTGTTAGAAAATTGTACGTGTTCTGCTGAATGGACAAAATGCAACAAGCCCTTATGTTTGCTGCATGCACATTCAGAAGTCACTCACAAAGGACAGTGCCCAAGGGGGCACTTTGCTTCCACCGCTTCTATTGACACCCCTGTTTATACTGTTCCAACAAGTGAGACCCATTGCTCAGGGTGGCCTGGCTCAGTGTCATTTAGCATTTTGGGGAGTGAACAGAATGCTCATATCAGGAATGGGACAGGTCACTGGAGCTCAGATGGGGGAGCTCCAGTGACCTGCCATGATCCAGAAAAGGGTTTTTTGCTTCCTGCGGGCTTCCTAAATTTCTATTGGGCGAGCAGTCCCATTTGCTCAGGAGATTCATTAGAAGGTGCCACATATTTAATGGCTCCACTGGATGCTGCCCTTAGGTTTCATATTATCAGTCAGAATGTAAAAAGAGATTCTTTTATTTCCACAGTTCCAAAGTAGACCAGATTCAAGATATTGTCACGGGAAATCCCACTGTTATCAAGATGGTAGTCAGTTTCAATCGAGGTGCTCGAGGACAGAATACTCTGCGTCAGCTGTTGGCCCCAGTGGTGAAAGAAATTATGGATGACAAATCCCTCGCCATCAACACAAGTCCTGTAGAAGTATATAAAGCATGGGTAAACCAATTAGAAATGCAGACTGGAGAGGCCAGGTAAGTGCAACATAAACAGGTAAAAACGAATTTAATTCCTTTATGTTGTTTCTGAGAGCAGGAGAAAATAGGTGAGAGCAGGCAATGAGAAGAATGAACATATATTTATGTATTGTATTTAGATGCTTCCTTTTTTCCTTAAGGAACTCAAGGTGGCTCACATAATCCTCCTCCCCTTCCTCTCAGTCTTAACCTCACAGCAACCCTATGAGGTTGGTTAGGCTAAGAGTCACCCCCAAGGCACTCAGCGAGGTTTGTGCCTGAGTGGGGATGACAACCCAGATCTCCCAGATCTCTAACCACTATACTGTGCTGGCTGTCAGTTGTAGTTATACAGGGCTGGCTCTTCCACAGGGCAGGATGAATCCCCTACCTCAGGTGGCAAAACTCAACAGGCAGTGGGTTCTGTGTGCAGGGAACTTCAGGTTCTCAGCCACTCAAGCTGGCTGTTTTCCTGCTGCAGCACGTGTGCCTGGCACAGCCATGCATTGCCACCCACTTGCCGCCTCCCTTGGAGAACCCTTCTGAGTGGAACATCAAGTGGGAAGCCCCACTAGCAGTTTAGAAGAGTGGCCAGCAAAGCTTTTCCTGGCCTAAGTGCCCTGCTTTGAGGCATTGGGGGGGGGTGTGACTGTGGAGATGACCTGCAGTGCAGCAGCCTCCAGGGCCACATCTGTGCCGGTTCCTTTCTCTCAGGAAGAAGCTCTCAAGTGAAGCATAGAGGGAGGAGATGGCCTGCTGCCACTTCCATCATTGAGAGGAGGAGAAGGAGGACAGTGACTCCTGCCCAGGAAACTGGGAGGAAGAAGGGGGACAGACAGTCATAGTCAGAATGGAGAGACAAGAAGGCAGTGGAGGGAGGGGGACAAGAGTGAGCAGTGGCCTCCATTATGGCTGTTGTCATGGCAAGGATAAGTGAGCACCTGCTGCCGCCAACATCACTGTGGCCAGGGATGGAGAGTGGGGTAGAAGAGGCAGTCGCAGGGTGGGGAGGTAGAGAAGAGTGGGCAGTGGACACTACCTCCATCATTGTTGCAGAAGGAGGTGGGTGAACATCACCAGAAAGAGGAATGAAGAGAAGGCAGCAGCACGGTTTTCTGTCTCTGACAGTGGGAGGTGTTGCACCAGCTATTTATCTATGTAAACCAGCCATGAAGTGGACTTGCTAAGTAATGGAATCTAAGACTTTTAAAACATCAGGACTAAAAAAGTGAAACTAGCTTAAAACAAGACAGTACAATTGGGTAATATTAGGCACTGGGCTTCATTGTATTGCCATGGGTCGCTTTAAATGGTAGTGTATTTCTCTTATTTCAGAATGCAGTGGGTGGTGCATATGGGGACCCTACTGCTCACCCTTGAGTTGGGCCCTTGATTTCTGCACCTAGATTCTACCCTGATGGCATCCCTACTTTAGAAAGAGTTTCAAAAATAGATTGCATTCAAATAAAAATGAATAGTCTTGTATATTATAAAATAATAAAAGTGCAGGCATTCAGTATAAGGTCTGGATAAGTTCATAGAAAATCCTGTATAGCTCTTTTGAATCCAGCAAGAAGGCATCGGAAAAACAGGTTGATAAAATGTCTAAATGGATTAAAATTTGACATGTTTCAGAAATGTAACTTGTCCTTCTCTAGGGGCAATTAGGAAAATTAGGTATCTTAATTCTAGGACTAGGTCATCTTAGTCACTGAGCAATCACAATACTTTTTACCATATTTTTAAATGTACCATTTGAAAAGTGGTTCTTGTTTACTGTGCTTCCTTTTCTCCCCTTTTTGCAGCAAATTACCTTATGATGTAACAACAGAACAAGCACTGGCACATTCTGAAGTAGTGAATCGATTGGAGTCCTCAATTCAGAGCCTCAGAGCAGTAACGGATAAAGTCCTAGCTTCCATATTCTCATCTCTTAATTTAATGCCGTAAGTGCAGGAACATGGGAAAACCTTGGTGGATCAGACACGTGCTATCTCGCACTAGCATTCTCAAAATACTTGTACAAAAGAGAGTGGTGGGGAGATAAATATAGATATGCAAGATCTTTTATATAGCATTCTTATATTGACTGGGTTCAGACCATTTATAATCCACACTTAAGGGCTGAGCATGCATTGATTATGGGTTGTCATTAAACTATGAGTGGTTGTTGAAAGATGGATTATCATGTTGTCTGAATTCTGTTGTGCAAATAAGCTGTGGCTTGTTAACCACAAACTATCCAAAAAGAGAACTCACAATTTGCTGCTGTGTTGTGCCATGGTTTGTTATCTCAGCTGGGTTCAGACATCACAATAAACCACATTCTAGCAACAACCCACAGTTCAATGACAACCCATTCGCAAGCCATACTCCATCCCTCAGTGTGGTTACTATGTTACCTGGTTATTTTCTCAAACTACTGAGGTTAAATATGCTTTAATTCATAAAGGCACTTCATCAGCAGAGGGAGTATTCACTCTGTATCACCAAAACCAAATACTTCGTATTTAATACGCTTTCATAATGCAACTTTCTTTTGTGTGATTCTTTATTTTGTTTTAGTCCCATCTTGTTTACTTCTACAGTTTCTAATGATTCAATGTTTTGTTTTGGGTTTGTTATTTTGGTTTTGGTTGACTTGAATTAGTTGTTTTTCATCCTAAGTCTCTCTCCATTATTTTTCTTTTGCATCTGTTTTTGCATGTAGTTATGGAATGAGATATATAGCCAAAGTTCTGAAGAATTCGCTCCATGAGAAATTTCCAGATGCAACAGAGGATGAGCTATTAAAGGTAGATTTGAGGGGGTTATTTGTCAGCATCCTTTATTCTTTCTAATTATGGTGACAAGGAAATAGCTTAGCACTGGGGAACAGGTATGGCAGAGGGATAGTGAGATGGCGCTTAAGGATTCTCATCATTGCTACTGAAAACTTGACAGTTTATATAGAATATTTTCTCAGTGAGGGTTATACAAGCTGGCAAACTTCCAAGAGCACATTTCTTTCTCTTTTGTATAAGTTGTAACTTTCTCCCAAACTTGTTACATATCCAATTAAATATTGAGCATTTAGTTCCTTAAGTATTAGGAGCTTGAATTGACACCCATGCCCAGTTTTTTCTACAGCAGCTTAAATGTGGTAGTGGCTGGGCTAGGGAGAGGAACAGGATCGTAATGACACTTCCCATACTGGTAATAAAATAGAGTTTAAGCACTAGTGTGAGGGAAGCAACAAAGATGTTCTCCTGGGAGACAAATGCCTAATTGTATATAAGCTGCTGCTTCTTGTAGATTTGTGCCAGTAAGCACAAATCTACAAGCCCAGTAAGCATTTAGCACAAAGCCCAGTAAGCATTTTAGTTTGAATTTGGCTTATCTACTTAAAAACAATAACAATGTTAAACTTTAATAGTAGCATTAGAACAAATAAATGAATGCGTTTTTCCATTTGACATGTTTTGAACATGATTGTGCAGTGTCTTAACACTACATGATTAAGGGTGTAGTGCTTGACTCAGCTCAGAATATTAGTGTCAGTAATGTCTTGTTTTCTTAACATTCTACTGCATTTGAAAATCTTACTCTAAAAGGCATTTTCTAAAACTTTGAAGACTACACTGGCCCTGTTACAGTAAAGCCAGTTTTGCTTGCATTCAGCAAATAAACAAAAGTATCAGCTCTGGTAGGGCTTATAGAAGAAGGGTGAAATAAGCAAAGGCATACAAATGTTCCCTGCCCCTATTTTAAGAAAAAGCAAATCAGTGACACATCTTATTCTTTCCATAATCTCATAGTAATTGGATTTTGCCTCTAGTGACAACTCCTGTGAAATTGTACTGTCTGAGTCAGTTGAAAACTGAGATCCAGTTCCCAAATTTTCCAAGAGGAAGTATCCTTAATAACAGAGGGTGAGAGTGTCTTCATTAGTGTCTCCTCATCACCAGTCACCAGTTAAATTCTCAGCAATCGATATTGCTTCCCTGAAAGTTTTATAATACTGAAGAAAACTTCACTCTCTGGGCATTATTCTTACTGAAGAATACTGATGAACACAGCAGGAATAACTTCCAAATTAGCATGCATGGAACCAGATAAATGACAAGTCTTTGGATGTGGAAGCCAGATAAATAGTATTTCAGTAAGCTTTTACTTGTATTCAGCAATCTTTTGCTTATATTATGTGAGCAAAAGTGAGCAATGTCCACTTACTAGCTCCAGAACAGAATGACCAAGACATAACATTCTGAGGCTGAACTAATATCAACAATAAAAAGCCTTCACAGAGGGTATTCCTTCTCCTAAAAAGGATGATAAGCATTTCCATGGGTCAAGGATATAAATAGATGTAAATTATCCAAAAAGCACAGGAAGCATTTTTTCTAGACAAGAATCTTACTGTGCACTCAGAATGTCTCTGTTGAAGAAATTTACATGGCTTTCAAATGACACTGTCATTTTTCTGTTTTTGCCCAAAATTTCTAACTACTTTGGCTGTTTTTTCCAAGTTAGTAAGGATTGTAAAACCAACCCTGGGTAGACTGCACCATTATCCACCAGTGTGATTGCACCATTCCACTTTTGCTACTTTAGGTTGCCAGAGTTAGTGTAATGTCAGTAAAATTACAGCTGATTGGGGGAGGGGGGACCCTGCTGGCCAAAGCTGGTCAGCAGGTCAGGACAGGGTGGCTGGGCTCTCCATATTGAGTGGCTCAAAACTTCAGCATACGTCCCAGATGTCCAAATCAACTCCTGCCTCTCCCCTCAATGGTCCACTTATAAGGGGAAGGATGGCTCAAGGAGCCAAGAAAAATACTGCTTCGTCTTAGCAGAAGAAAATCCACAAAGGCTGCATACCAGTGCAAATGCTAGATAGAAGTTCCACTGTGTAAATGACCAACTGAAATCCCAGCAGCTATAGGTAGCAGGTAAAAAAAGCCTTCTCCATATAAGTGGCTTTGGTTAAAGGAATGCTGAATCTTTTAGCAAACGCAAGACTTTTCACTGTTTTTTAAGAAAAATGGAGATGTATCACCAATTTCTTGTGAGAAGCAGCCCAATTTGTCTCTTCCATTCTCAAATTCAGATAAAAAACTCAGGGCAGTACATTCAGTAAAATGAAATTGGGGAAAATATATGGGGTTTGGATTTGGACAGATTAAAAAATGAGAATTTGATGAGTCCTTTAGAACTAGTTCCTGAACCTGGTGCCCTCCAGAGGTTTTGGCCAACCCAGCCACTAGCCATGCTGGCAGGTGCTTATGGGAGTTGAAACCCAAAACATCTGGAGAGCTTCAGTGGAAGGATCATGAGTTCTCTTTGCTTATTCTCTCTCTAGGTATACAAATGTATTTATATTGTGTGAAATGCAAGTGTCCCCTGCGTCTAGGACTTAGTTGCCAGAAGTACTGAGAGAATTCCTGGAATAATTGTTTTCTCTGTAGTGTATTTTATACTGTTCTAAAGCATCCATACTGTTTTTGGATATGACATAAAGCTGTATGAATCATAAGTTTGACCCAATAAAGCTTTTGCATTATCCCTTGGCTTCTGTAGCACCACCAGAGCTTGTGTTGTACAGCCAATAATGGTTTTGTTTAAGGAGTGTTAACAGTTGGGTAGAATCACATCTGTAAAATAAAGATACCAAGGAGAAGATCTGTCTAAAAATGTTTTTCTCACACAGATTGTTGGAAATCTCCTCTACTATCGTTTTATGAATCCAGCCATTGTGGCCCCTGATGGTTTTGATATAATTGACATGACAGCTGGAGGCCAAGTCCATTCTGATCAGAGGAGAAATTTAGGTTGTGTGGCCAAAGTCCTCCAACATGCTGCCTCAAATAAACTCTTCGAAGGAGAAAATGCACATCTCTCATCAATGAACAATTATCTCTCTCAGACATATGAGAAATTCAGGTCTGTACAGAAACAAATAGTACAATAAACTGTGGAATGGACCTAATTCCATGGGTAACCCCAGTAATGAAAAGATCTAGGTCTCAGGTCTACAAGACAAACAAACAGCTCAAATGTGCATATGGTAATTTAAAATGTTTCTGTGTGTGTCTCCAAAGGATGCAAAAAAAATTGGGGGATGAAAGCAGAAGACGGTGAAGCACACGAGGGCAACAACCCAGCTAATCCAGGGGGGGGTCAGATGTAACAGAGAACACCAGCCCTCTGAATCTTTATTTTAGCATGTGCCTTTGGACAGCAAGGTGGTAAGGCAGATGGCTTCCAGAGAATGGGGCTCCAAATGGAAGATTGGGACTCCAGCCCTGGGCCATCCCTAATACGACTTCTGAATAGACCCTTGCTTTAGGTGTAGGATGGATTCATTTGTATCCACCTTTTCTGCTGCAGATGATTTTGTATGCTGTCTTCTGTATGCACACATCATGCCAACCTATCTTGACAATAAGACATAGTAGTTGGTGGTTCTGCAAACAACTTAAAGAGCACCCACCAGATGATGAGTGAGTTGTTGGCCCCTCCCTTTCCTCTGGTCCTCCCCCTAGGTATTCCAGGGGGCACTGCAGCGTGACTAAATAGTCTTTACTATATCCTTAGCAATCACAAACCACTTCCAGCTTACAATGTCTTTTATCCCATTCATCCCTTTCTTTCCTTAATAAAAATCCCCAATTGACTGCCACTGATAGTCCCTTCAGGGTTCCTAAGCAGTTGCTTGGAGATGCTGTCAGACAATCGCAGGAAATGGCAGATATCATGCTGAAATGTTCCTGAGAAAACTGCTCTTTGGCCCAAGTAAATTTACTTGGGCGGTGGTGGGTGGTGTCAGAGCTATCCTTGAGTTACAATAAGTTGTAATTTTAATAACAACTGAATGAAAGAACTTCATTAAAAGTGGGTTGATATAGTGAAGAATGAAGTGGAATATTAGACCAGCTGTCAGTTGCTCAGTTTCTTGCTTTATGTCACATCATTTGATATTTTTGTTGGAAACCTTAAGAGATCCTGGATTTTGTTTAATTAAAAAAACATTTCTAGCCTACCTTTTGACCATATGGTCTTCAAAGTGAGTGTAGAACACATGATATATTACAGCTGCCATAATGGTAAATATGACTGTTGTTGTGTATATATCATCTGCATTCTTAACTTTTAAAAATAATCACATTGCAATAGACTCCAAATATACCAGGTATTTTTTTTCCTGTGTCATTTAGTAAAAATGGAAACTAGTATCTGGTTCAGTGGAGTTGCCTTTTATGGAACTCATGACCATTGACAGCTTCTTATCTGAATTTGAAGGTTAAGATACAATTGGAACTGTAGACTGTGATCCGCATGCTATATGTGGAATAGGATTGTTTCCATCATTTGTGCAAGTCTGTTGTAATAGTTGGATGGCTGCCATACACTCAGATGAAGAAGACAATGGGAATATAAAAAGGTTACATAAGCATGGATGTATCTAGTTAAATGCATTTATAAATGGACTCAACATTTGAAAATCCCTATAAGGTGATGTGGTATTCTTGGCAAGGACCTGGTAATGTCAGTTATAATTTTCATGGATTTATTGTTTATCCAGCCTACCTCTATAGGTGTTCTAGTCCACGGTTGCATGTCTCCTTTTGGCTTCTTCTGGCTAAAGTGAATCTGCAGTTCTGAGCTACTACACCCTCAACCAATAAACATTATAATTGACACTATCAAACCCTTATCAAGCATACCACAGTAAGGTAAAAAAACAATGTGCAGAAACTGTTCTGCTGATTGATTATAAGACTGAACCCTATGCAAATGTACCGAGCTGCTTTCAGAAAACTGGGAATTGGTTAGCAGGCTTATTATTAAGTTTGGATTTTGGTTAAGATAGTGGTATTATTTAAAACTTGTCTTCCATTTTCCCCCTCTTTAGGAATTTTTTTCAGGCAGCATGTTGTGTTCCTGAACCTGAAGAAAAATTCAATATTGATGAATACTCGGATATGGTGACTCTTAGCAAGCCAGTGATATATATTTCTATTGAAGAAATTATCAACACTCATTCAGTAAGTGTGTGCAAAAGAGAAGCAGAAAGCTTTGAAACAGCAACTACTGAATCATAAGGGATTTTTTTGAGTGGGAGACCAGAAGTTTCAAAAGTAAACTAATATTCTTCGTCGTGGCCTCTGTGCATCACACATATGGGTGCTGCACCTGCGCAGTGCCTAGGCTGGAAGATTAAAAAGCTAACGGTTTTTGGTGGGAAAACTCCCCTCCCCTCCCCCTTCGTCGTATAAATAGAGCGGAGTGTCTGCCATTTTATTCAATCTTTGCGACCACCGTTCACTTTGCCTCGTGCCTGTTAACGTCCTCGCTAAGATCTTGAGTCCTTACTGTTCCTAGTTTATATTCCAAGTTTGTATACCCCTCTCTTTTTCTTCTTCTCAAAAAACAAACAAACAAAAAAACCAAAAATATTATCTTACCCTCTATCCTGTCATCTTTTCTTCTTTTTCCGCGATGGCGCAGCGAGCGGCCTTTTGCAAATGCACCGCATGCAGATCCAAAATGTCACCTGCGGATCCGCATGATCTATGCCTCCTCTGCCTCGGCGAGGGGCATAGAACCGACAAGTGCGGCCATTGCTTGGCCTTTACCAAGCAAGCGCGGAAGAACAGGGAGAACCGTCTCCGCAAGCTCCTCTGGGACCAGGCCTTGATGCAATCGGACCAACTGCTCTTACGGCCTGGTTCCTCTTCAGCCGCACTGCCTCCTCCACGCTCCACCCCAACTGTGAGTGCTCCTCCGAAGCGTCCCGCTTCCACCGCTCCTCCTCAGCCTCCTTCGGCTGAAGGCACTACTCCAGCGGAGACCCAGGTGCCGCCTTCTTCCCCAGCCAAGAAATGGGAGAAGCGCAAGCACACGGGTTCGGATAAGCCTTCCACTTGTAAAGTTCCGAGGAAGGAGAAGGCAGATAAACCCGCTCACAAGACCAAGAAACCCGATCGCCCCAAACACCGGGGCTCGGGTTCGTCTGTTTTTTTTGGTACCGTCTGCCACCACGGTACCGACCTCTTCGGGACCGGCCCTGCAACTTACTATGCAGGTAACACCGCCGGGATCCCCCAGGCCTCTCATTTGGCCTGAGAGCGTGCCGACCCAACAAGTGGAGGAGCCGCTTCGGGAGTCTATCTTTGATGGCGAGATTAGAGACTCCCCACTGAGGGAACGGTCTCCGACTCCAATGCCCACGACTGAGCCACCTGTGGAGTCACCTTCACCTCCAAGGCGCCGCAGCCGCTCATCCGAACACCGGGGTGACGAGTGGAGGATGCATGGATATGGTGCCTTCCCAGACTGGGGCGGCTATCAATTTTATTTGTACTACCCTTGGGATCGTGCGTCTCCATCGGCCCCGAGAGATTTGCCTTCGACAGCCAGGCATGTGGAGAGGGGACATCCAACCTCCCCAGAAACGTTGTCTTCGAGCGACCGTCCACTTTATTATCCGGATTCGGACGAATCCGAGGTTGACTCTACATCCCCCGATGTAGCAGTCGTCTCCCAAGGACCGGCGTCGCCCGATGAGCCACATGTCTCCTTTACGGAGCTCATGTCCTGCCTCGTCCGTTCACTAGAGATTGAGGCTAGTCAACAGCTGGGCCCATCCACGGATCGCTTCTATGATGTTATGAGGGGAGAACAGTCCGCGGCCATAGTCCTGCCACTTATTATCACACTTCGGCAGGCTATGGTCCAATCCTGGAATCAACCGGCCCAACCGCAAGCGACCTCCCATCGGTATGAGGCCATGTACAGAGTTCTGGAGGACAACATTCCATTCCTGATTCACCATCCACGCCCGAACTCTGTTGTCGTCGAATCCTCCCAGGGCAGGGAGTTCAGGGGACACATAGCCCCTCGCGACAAGGAAGGGAGGAAGATCGATATGCTCGCCCGCCGAGTCTATGCGGCCTCTGGACTCGGCGTGCACATATTGAACTATGAAGCAACACTGGCACGTTACCAGTATTTTATTATGCAAAAACTGGATAACGTTGCTTCCTCCCTTCCAGACCGCCAAGCCGAGCTTGCCAGGGTATTCATCAAGGAAGCTATGCAGGTAGCAGTGCAGCAATTATCTACTGCACAACATCACATAGATACCAATTCGAGAGCTCTCGTGAATGCCATCTCGCTGCGCCGACATGCATGGCTTCGTAATTGCAATTTCCCCGACGAGATGAAACGAAGGATCGAGGAAATGCCATTCGACGGTACCGGGTTATTCCATCAGAAAACCGACCGCAAGTTAAAAGCGATACACGAATCGCGTATGACCGCGTGCCGCATGGAGCTTCCTCAACAGAGGCGTAAGTGGCAAGGGCCTTGTTCCTCTTACTGTCCACAATTCCACCCTCGGCAACACTACCAACAAAGACAGCAACAGCGAAGACAACAGCCGCGGCAACGTTTCCCCCAGGGCCGGCGGTGCTTCGACACTGACAGACGTCCACGTTGACGGTCCGGGTGAACCATTCTCTCTCTCCCCACACCACCTTTCCCTCTCCCTTTTGGGGACCGGCTCCAGGGCCGACTCCCCATTTGGGAGTCCATTACATCTGATAGGTGGGTGTTGTCTATCATTCAGTTCAGATATAGGATAGAATTCGATGTCGTCCCTCCACCGTGTCCTATTCGATTTACATCTTCTTCATCGGTACTGTGGGAAGAAGTCTCTCAGTTGCTTCGCAAGGGCGCGATTCGACAACTATCCCGCTCGGAGGGATTGCACGGATTCTACTCCAGATACTTCACGGTCCCGAAAAGAGACGGTGGTCTTCATCCGATTTTGGACTTACGGAATCGTAACAAATACATCAAAACAAAAAAGGTTCGGATGACCACTTTACAGAGTATTTTTCCGTTACTGAAGAGAGAGGATTGGTTCGCCTGCTTAGATTTGAAGGATGCTTATTTTCATGTTGCTATCCATCCTTCACATAGACGTTTCCTGCGTTTCACTGTTGGAGTCGACTTGTTCAAATATGCTGTGCTACCCTTTGGCCTGGCCACCACACCTCGAGTTTTTACGAAGTGTATGGCACCAGTATGTGCGCACTTACAGACAAGAGGAGTGCAAATATACCCATATTTAGACGACTGGCTAATTGTCTCCCAAACTAAACAAGGGCTTCTGTCTGCAATACACATGACCTGCGCCTTGCTCGATGATCTTGGACTATGTATTAACCACGAAAAATCGTCCCTTATTCCCACGCAGGTCATCGACTTTATCGGGGCACGTCTCAACTCCACACGGGAAAATGCTTTCCTCCCTCCGGACCGTCGCGCTACCTTATGTGCCCACATTCTTCGAATCCGAACGCTAGGAACGGTTCCGGCTATATCCATTCAGAGACTATTGGGGCACATGGCTGCTGCAGTTGCCATTGTCCCATATGGCCACAGCGAGATTCTCCCAACAAACTGGTCTGACTTCTGTCTGTGATACTCAACACTCTAATTTGGTGGACCATTTTGAGCAACCTGTCTGTCGGTGTCCCATTCTGAACACCTCATCCAATGAAGACCCTGTATACAGACACGTCGCTACTGGGATGGGGCGCAACATGTGCGGACCTTCGGGTTCAGGGAACTTGGAACCAACGGGAAGCAAGGAAGCACATCAACGTCCTTGAACTACAGGCGATTTTCAACGCCCTAAGGGCTTTCGAGACTGTCCTATGCCAACAAGTTGTCCAGATTGCATCGGACAACATACCGGCTGTCTTCTACATCAACAAACAGGGCGGCACAAAATCGCCACCTTTAGCATGTCTCTCGATGGCCATTTGGGACTGGTGCATACCAAGGGACATTATGCTTCTAGCAGTCCACCTCGCAGGGACCGACAACACCGAAGCAGACATGTTGAGCAGACATATGTCAACAATGCATGAATGGGAGATGGACAGACAAATATGCCACGACCTCTTCCATCTGTGGGGCTATCCGGACTTGGACTTGTTTGCCACTTGCGACAACAGAGTGTATGCCCTATACTGTTCCAGGGCAGGCATAGGATCGGGATCGATGGGAGATGCCCTTATGATCCCCTGGGACAACATAGCCTTTTATGCGTTTCCCCCAATTCCACTTCTAATGAAAGTGATAGCGAAGATATCTCAAGAGAATGCCACAGGAATAATAATAACTCCATGGTGGCCGAGACAACCGTGGTTCGCCACCCTTCTTCGTCTATCCAAAGGGACGTTTCTTCGCCTCCCGTCTATTCCTCAGCTGTTAACACAGCAAAACAGAGCGATCCGACATCCGGATCTGACTGCCTTGAGGTTGACAGCATGGCGGATCACTTGAGTCATTCTGCTGCGTCAGTACCGACGACATCCAAACCTCTACCGGAATGTATTCACTCCACTGTACTGACGGCCCCTAGGTCAGTTTCGACGACAACTGCTTTGCTACCGGTGACTGTTGACCAGGAAATTCAGGTGATTCTCACATCTGCTCTAAGACCGTCCACTCATCACTCTTATGCGACTAAATGGAAGAGATTTTCCTCCTTTGCAGGACGCCATTCTTTTTCTCCTGGAATGGCCTCAATTGACAATATTTTACTATTTCTCTTGGAACTTTATCATTTGGGACTGAAACCGTCATCCATTAAAGTTTATGTAGCCGCTATTTCACACTATTGTGGTGTGCTTCAAGGGATTTAAGTTTTCTCTCAACCTCTACTTCGACGTTTCCTTCTGGGGTTACAGAACCTACACCCTTCTATTCGCCCGCCTATGCCAACCTGGAGCCTTTCGGTCGTACTCCAAGCACTTACCAAATCTCCGTTTGAGCCACTGGCGACTGGCGACCTACGCCTGGTGTCCTGGAAAACAGCTTTCCTCATAGCGGTGACATCAGCTCGGAAAGCAAGCGAACTTTCTGCTCTCCGCATAGACCCTCCATATCTTAATTTCCATAAGGAAAAGGTCGTTCTTTGTATGGACTCTTCGTTTCTTCCTAAAGTGGCTACACTATTCCACTTCAGTCAAGATATCGTTCTGCCAGCCTTCTTTCCAGCGCTGTCGAATCCAATAGAGCGGGCTCTACATACCCTTGATGTTCACCGCTGCCTGGCTTTTATTTATTTATTTATTTATTTATTTATTTATTTATTTATTAGAACATTTCTATGCTGTCCCTTGCCAAAGCCTTGGGGCGGCTTACAACACAATAAAATACAATAAAATACAAAAATAACAATATAAAATTTAAATTAACAATATAAAATAAATATAAAATATAAAAGAAGTCGCCCTGGCCAGATAAATAAGCAAATATTGTGAACAATTAAAATGACGTTTAAATAAAAAGGTCTTCACCTGGCGCCGAAAAACAACGATGGTGCCAGGCGGACCTCTCTGGGGAGCACATTCCATAGATTGGGTGCCACCGCAGAGAAAGTCCTCCTCCGAGTACCTACCCTCCTAATTTCTTTCATGGAGGGTTCCCGGAGAAGGGCCTCTCCTGCAGATCTCAAGGGGCGGTCGGGCATGTATGGATGTAAGTGTTCCTTCAGGTAACCAGGACCCAACCCGTTTAGGGCTTTATAGGTCATAACCAACATCTTGAATTGGGCCCAGACTTCAATGGGAAGCCAGTTAAGCTGTCGGAGGACTGGAGTCATGTGAACATAACGCCCCGACCCCGTCAGCAACCTGGCAGCTCTATTTTGAACCAATTGAAGTATCCAGACCGTCTTCAAGGGAAGCCCCACGTAAAGCGCGTTACAGAACTCAAGGCGGGAAGTCACCAGCACGTGTGTCACCGTCACCAGGCAGTCGTACTCCAGGTAGGGGCGCAGCTGATTAATCAGCCGAAGCTGAAGGAAAGCGCTCCTCGCCACCACTGTCACCTGAGCTTCCAATGAAAGCTCCGGGTCGAGGAGTACTCCTAAGCTGCGGACCTTGTCCCTAAGAGGGAGTGCAACCCCATTCAGGACCACGTCAAATCCACCCTCTCCGAAGCCCGATCCACCAACCAACAGGACCTCGGTCTTGTCTGGATTGAGCTTCAGTTTGTTGGCCCTCATCCAGCCCATTACCTCAGCCAAGCACCAGTTCAGCACAGCCACTGCCTCACCTGGATTGGTGGAAAACGAGAGGTAGAGCTGGTTATCATCAGCGTACTGATGATTCCGCAGCCCACACCTCCTGATGACCTCTCCCAGAGGTTTCATGTAGATGTTAAACAGCAAAGGGGACAAAATGGAGCCCTGTGGTACTCCATGGCATAGCTGCCATGGCGCAGAGCCATAGTCCCCCAGCACTACCTTCTGGAATCGGCCGTTGAGATAGGAGCGGAACCACTGCAAAGCAGTGCCTCCGAGCCCCAATCCCGCTAGCCTATCCAGAAGGATACCATGGTCGATGGTATCGAAAGCCGCTGATAGGTCCAGGAGAACCAACAGGGATGCACTCCCTCTGTCCTTCTCCATGCACAGGTCATCGTACAGGGCGACCAAGACAGATTCAGTACTGTACCCGGGTCTGAAGCCAGACTGAAATGGGTCCAGATAATCAGTTTCATCCAAGTGTGCTTGGAGTTGTCCCGCCACCACCCGCTCCAACACCTTGCCCAGAAACGGGATGCAGGCCACAGGTCTATAGGTAGTGGCCATCTCTGGATCCAGTGACGCTTTCTTCAGGACCGGTCGGACTACCGCCTCCTTTAAAGGGG
Source organism: Varanus komodoensis (assembly GCF_004798865.1). Lineage (NCBI taxonomy): Eukaryota > Metazoa > Chordata > Lepidosauria > Squamata > Varanidae > Varanus > Varanus komodoensis. The sequence continues at coordinate 12,053,412 of NW_025336087.1, read as the reverse complement.
CAGGCACCCGACCCTCCCTCAGAGAAGTGTTAACCACCTCCAAGATCCAGGTCCCAATCCCGTGCTTGGAATTATTTATTAACCAAGACGGGCAAGGGTCCAATAGGCAAGTGGTGGGACGTACTCGTCCAAGCACCTTGTCCACATCATCGGGCCGCAATAACTGAAATTCATCCAATAATTCTGGACCAGACGGCAGCATTGGCATCTCCCCAGAAACCTCTGATTCATTAGTGGTGTCCAGCTCGTGACATATCTGAGCGATTTTCTCCCTGAAATGCCTGGCAAAGTCGTCATAGCAGGCCTTTGAGGGTGGAACCGGATCTTCCTTAGGACCCGGGCGAACCAGGCCTTGCACCACTTGAAAAAGCTCAGCCAGACGGCATTGTGAGGAGGCAATGGAAGCGGAAAAAAACTTCTTTTTCGCCGCCTTCACCGCCACAGCATAGGCCCGATAGTGGGCTCTCAAGTGTGTTTGGTCAGATTCATCCCGTGATTTCCACCTACACTCTAGCCGTCTCCCAACCTGCTTCATCGCCCGCAATTCAGGTGTATACTAAGGGGAAGAGCGGGCTCTGCCTGGTGGGAGAGGACGCTTAGGAGCGATCGTGTCCACAGCCCTGGTCATCTCCCTGTTCCACAGTTCGACCGGAGCCTCGACAGGAGCACCAGTCTTGTCAGCCGGAAACTCCCCCAGGGCTTTCAGGAATCCATCTGGATCCATCCAGCTCCGGGGGCAGACCCACACAATCGGATCACAATCGCTTTCTATCACTCCCGTACGGAATCCCTCCGTCGTACGAACAGACTCTTTGTTAAGTACTCCGAACATGACAAAGGACTTCCAGTCACACCTCAAAGGCTGTTGCACTGGATCACCCAGACTATTGTCCTGGCCTATCAACTATCAAAAATAGACTTACCTGTTACCCCCAGGGGTCACTCCACACGAGCTGTTGCGACTTTGTCCGCCTTTGCCGCTGGGATCCCGCTCCAGGATATCTGTAAAGCTGCAACGTGGTCAGGGCCATGCACTTTCGCCAAGCACTATCGGTTTGATGTGCACGCCAGGCAGGACTGCTCTTTTGGCAGAGCTGTTCTTTCATCCGTTCTTCGTTGACGACACCTCCCTCCTCCGAGTTGGGTAAGCTTGCTAATCACCCATATGTGTGATGCACAGAGGCCACGACAAAGAAAGGCAGGTTGCTTACCTGTAACTGATGTTCTTCGAGTGGCCATCTGTGCAGTCACACAACCCACCCACCGGCCCCACTCGGTGTCCATCATTACATACTGCCTTGGTACCACGCTGTAATTTGCATCGGTACCGTTGGGGCTCAATGCCGTTTGCAACTAATTTTATTCTTAACCTGTAGAGGGCGAACGTTCGGTCTTCAAGACTGAACAAAATGGCGGACACTCCGCTCTATTTATACCATGAAGGGGGAGGGGAGCAGAGTTTTCCCGCCAAAAACCGTTAGCTTTTTAATCTTCCAGCCTAGGCACTGCGCAGGCGCAGCACCCATATGTGTGACTGCACAGATGGCCACTCGAAGAACATCAGTTACAGGTAAGCAACCTGCCTTAAACCTTGATAATAAATATTTTAATTGGAAGCAAATCCATATTGAAATTAATGAGTTTTAATTTATATGTTAATATTAGTGGGATTGTTATTTATACTCAACCATAACAATCCAGAGGTTTTAAAAAGTATTTAGTACCCAGTACAATTCAGGAGAAAGTGAATTATTTTTTATATTTCCTGGGAGGTACAATTTTTGGATATCAAAAAGACAAATGATATCCACTGTCCTTAATTTTGGAAGAGGTGGCAAGAATCTCCTTTTCTGGTATTAATACATTCTTGAGCATTTTATTATAGAATGCTTCTCAGTGCCTTAAAATGAAAAGTGACATTTCCTTTGAAAGAATGAAGTAACAAATTTCAGGATTCCTGCTGTATGTTGAAACCACTGATACATCATGGAAACTGCTGATTTAGGATAAGACTGGTGTCCAATTAATTGTTTGTGTTGGATAAGAAACAGATGAATCGCAAGAACAGCACTTTTTAAAGATGACTCATCTTTAATCTATTATCTTTACCATATGGATTTTTCAAAGGATCTGCACAATATGACAACTCTCATAAAAAGCAGAAACAAACTCTTGAGTACTGTCCGTCACTTGGTTTTATTTAATGATACTGAATAGTGTGCATATTTCCTTTCTTATGACTATTTTGCAAGCAATGCAACTATGCAGTTGATGTTCTGTTTTTCGGTCTGTGTATGTATGTAGAGGCATGAATAAGATATGCAGACTAAACTGCTACTTCAGCATGAATGTGTATGATTAAATGTAGCCCTGTCTTCATGTTGCCAAGTAAAGCAGCGACAGTTAAGCAATAATTTAGCTGCTGCTTTCTATTTCTCTCTCTTGCGCATTTTTCTGTAATCACAAATGTAATTATTATTTCTGCACAAGAGTAGTGCAGGAGTAAGTAGTACTGCTTCATAGCAGTAAAATGAACAAATTTCTCAGTTTTTAAACTTGAAATAATTGCCTTTACAACATGCGCTATTATGTGGTGAACAACTGTTTCTGATCAAATGGTTAAAGTAACTGGATGCATAAATATGCCCCTTATTCATTTGCCTGTAATGTAGAGTAAAAAGCCTTCTGCCTCCTAGTTCTTGAGGAACCACAAACTTTTTTTTTGACAGTTCATAGTCCTATTTGTCTTAAGTAGCAAAAGCACAAGAAGTACCACAGAACATTAGACTGGCTTACTGTTTGGTGTAGGAAATAGCCCTGCTATTTAGAAGCAGACTGAAAAGGTGGTAAATGCACTACGAAGTAGATGATACTGTACTATAATATATACCTTGGTTCAGTATTCTTTCCCTCTCTACAGGGAACCCCAGGAATGGTTGTTTTGGAATGAAGGGAGGGATATCAAAGGAGCAGCAGGACATGAAATGTAACAATGCAAACAAAATTAGCAGAATTCTTTTCAAAAGATATATACTCTTAAATTGATACATTGGTTTTAGAAGTCTGCAGTGTTAAATAATACCCAAACTTAGCAAGATGAAGTCTTGCTAGAATTATGCGATAATAGTTTCAACCACAGTGATGCAGTTTTAAGTACAATGAGCAACCAAATAGAGGACAAGAGGTATTCTAGAAATGAAGAAACCCTTTTTCAAATCCTAAAAAATGCGTACATTAATTTTATTTCTGCTCTGGTTTTAATAACTCCTCTGCTTTTGTCGTATTTAGTATAAAGATAGTATTATTTTATCCTTGTAAGGCAGGTACCACAACCATGGTAGGGAGCACCTGTTCAGTTTTATTGCTTTAATATGCTAGATGTTCATATCTATATTCAGTAAAAAGCAAATACTGTATCGGGAAATGCTAAATAACTGTAGCAGGTTTTACTATTATCACAGCCTTCCACTTTTTTTTAAACAAAGCAAGCACAGCTAAGGAGTTGCTTGTAGTTCCAACAACTCCTTAGCAGCATCATCAAAATGGAAGATGTAGAAACAAGGAGGCTAATTGTAGGCAATCCTTTGGTCTATTCCTACCATCCACACTTATCTATCAATCACATACGTCAAACATGGATTTTATGACCATGTTAAAAAAATAAACTTCTTAGTCAAGGAAGCTGTTGCAGTAATTCTTATTTACAGAGCTGGATGTTTCTGTGATAAGAATTGACAATAGTTGCTGACACAGAAAATGAGGGTAAAAAGTTAACTGAGAATCTTTTAATGAGAACTCTGAATTGAGATTCTTGTTTTATTCCTTGTATGAGTGAAGACTATTCAAATATGGCTGTATGTCCCATTTTAGATTCTCTGAATATTTTTGAGCTTGGAAGGCTTATTAACTGGTCTCCTGAATCTGATTGAAATATTTTTTTGCACTTACCGATTTAGAACCTGGTGGAAGTTAAAGAAATTGATTTATTTTGCTTATGTTTTGGTCAGGAATGCTGGGACAGAAGTCCAAAACATCTGATATCTCTTTTCTGCCCCTCCCCTGCAGTTCTGTATCACTTATTTCCATGGAGAGCCCTCCAGATGGGTTGTGCTTGAGCACCCACCATCACCATTCAACCTGACCTATATTGCCATCCAGCACAGTGGGGAAATCTATATAGAGAATTGTTTCCATTCATAAATTAACTTTGGCACAAAAATACTGTGAAGTATTGGATTTTAATGGTTTAAAAACCCTTTGTATGATGCAGTTGCCTTGCAGAATACATTAAATTTATTGTCTCTTAATATGTTCTTTGTTTCCAAACTACAAGTCTGCTTGCTATTCCTACCTATGCCCTGTATATTATTTTGCCTTACTTTATAAGTTTGATTATGGAAGCTTTAATGAAATAACTTTTCCTATGGTATTGATGGTTGATGGTTCTCTGTTGATGGTGACTTTTTGTAGGGGATGAGTCCTGGCTAGTTTTTACAATAGCCAGGATAGGGTTTTTTTAAAGCTAGAATAACAGTGGTGCCATACTGCCTGACCCTTAATTATAGTTTTAAGTGATCAAGAGCCTATTGTAGGAGTATCCTTTCAGTCTCCTTTCATATACACATTTGAAATATACATTTCATATACATATTTTCCCATTATAAAATTTCTAAAGTTCATTATAAAATGTTGACTATGCAAAAGGAGTGAAGAAAAAAATCAGGAGTAACTCTCAGTGTGACACAGGAAAGTGTGATTTGATCTGTATCTTGCTTATGTGTTGCTTCCTCCCAACTCAGATAGCGTGTGAATTGCATATTCTTCTTCGGGAACTGTATATTGTTCATTTATTTCCCCTGCCCCCATTGCCATAATTTCTTTTGTGGTCCTTATTCAGATGTTCTTATCTTCCGTCCTTCCTTCCTTCCTTCCTTCCTGGCAATTCATTATTATTACAGTGGATTATATTTATATCCCACCCTTTTTCCCACACAATAACCCTGTGAGATAGCTTAAGCTGAGAGTCAGTGACAGGCCCAAAGTCACCTGTCAGCTTCATGGCCAAGTAGGGACTAGAACCCGGAACTTCTGAGTCCTAGTCACGCTCCCTAACCACTACAGCACATGGACTGAACAGTATATTTGTGTAAATAGTCACATGTGGAAGCCTGTCAGATTGTTTTCAATAGTTTCAACAAAAGTGGTCTTCTTTACAGCTCTTGCTAGAACATCAAGATGCCATTGCTCCTGACCGAAATGATGTCTTAAATGAACTCCTGCAGAGCCTGGGGGATGTTCCTGATGTGGAGACCTTCCTTGGTGAGCTAACACGTAACAACAAAAACATAGCTGAAAGATTGATTTGCTAAATCATACATGAGAATAAAAGAAATATATAAGTGCCTGAAGGGTGGTTAATGCACATCTTCATGTTCATTTAAAACAGAAACAAAAACAATGGTTCTTAGGTCTTAGGATGGAGCCAGTGAAATTATCTACATGGTCCATTATTGTTGTTATCCCCCATTTTAAGGGTATAAGATTTACTTGTTCTGGTATAATTTCATTCATTCTGCTATATGGCCAGGGAAAGGGGACATTTCCTCCTTTGAAATCTGTGCATCAGAAAGAATAAGAGACAGTGGCACACATCCTTGTTATGCTCTGACCTGGCAGACTAGATAGCAGTTTGGAACTTTCCCATCGCATTTTCTTCTTTCTCATATCCTCATTCATAGTTGGCTAGGAAGATGACCAAGAACTCAAGATGACCAAGAATTCAAGTTCCTTATTTGTTTCCTTAATATCTTCTAGCTTATGTCTTTCTAGGAAGAGGAGAGGCTGAAAGGAAACCTTTGACCCTTCAATCTCTCAGTACTGAAGTGTAATGAAAGCATGTTCTTTCCCCTTGGTACTCATATCACATTGTACAACTTTCAGGAGTGGGACTGTCAAAGTTACATTAAGAGTCAAACTTGGCCTCGTTGCTATGAGGCTATGTTGTTGTTGTTAGTCATGAAGTCATGTCCGACCCATCGCGACCCCATGGACAACATTCCTCCAGGCCTTCCTGTCCTCCACCATCCCCCAGAGTCCACTTAAGCTCATGCTGACTGCTTCAGTGACTCCATCTAGCCACCTCATCCTCTGCCGTCCCCTTCTTCTTTTGCCATCTGTTGTTCCCAGCATTAGGCTCTTCTTCAGGGAGTCCTTCCTTCTAATTAGGTGGCCAAAGTATTTGAATTGTATATTCAGGATCTGGCCTTCTAAAGAGCAGTCAGGGTTGATCTCCTCTTGGACTGACCGGTTTGATCGCCTTGCAGTCCAAGGGACTCACAGGAGTCTCCTCCAGCATCACAGTTCAAAGGCTCAATCCTTCGGTGCTCAGCCTTCCTTATGGTCCAGTTTTCACAGCCATACATTGCAATGAGGCTATAGCTGAAGGCTACAAGAATCCCCATGTATGAATGTAAAATACTCTGGATCCATTTGTTACCGAATCAGAGCCATCTTTGCCTATTTTTCTAAATCACAAGTAATGCTACAACACTTTGAACAGTCCTAGTTCATAGCTCTTTAAAAATGTGTGCTTGTTTATGTCTGAGTATGAAAGTCAAAGAGTTTCCAGGAAATAATTATTTACTAATAAGATGACGCAGAGTCTTGGCAACAAACCATGGGTAAAACTCTGGGTTTGCGTCTCACAGGATGCTCCTAGGTTGCTTGGTAAAGCAGAGGCAATGCAGAAGCAGCAACAGGACAGGAGGCAGCATGGCCTTGATAACACATGGTTGGTTTTTCTGTGCAACCTAGATCATTTAAATAGAAGGACTTTCGCAGAACTCCAGTAATAATAGTATGGGTATGTGGGAAGTAGCAGAAGAAATCCTGTTCAGGGGTATAGACCGGTCTGCACAGTTAATGTCTTATGTGCTGATAATGTTCCTTTTCTGATTATTTGCAAACCTTTGGGGAAATTTTGCAACCTTTTCTCAAATCTTTGTAGGAACATCTGAGCCTATAAAAAGCAATTGTAATAGGGAATTCAGGTTGAATGTGTCAGAAGGATTTTGAGCCTTCTCTGGTCAAGGTCTACAGTGGGTAGCTACTGCTTCTTGGCACCAGGCACCCTGCTACATATTGCCCCAGCCAAGGCTTGAAATCCATGCTTAATGGATTTGCTTAAATGAATTACATTTGTGCACCTGCAGTTCGTTTTAATAAATATTTTTGTGTACATTTCTGCATGCACATTTTTAAAAACATGCTGAACAGCCACAGGCACCTCTCTAAGGTTCTGTTGTGGGACTTTGAAGGGGTTGTTTGTGGCTTCCCACATGGGAAACATGGAAGCTAGCTTGATAGCTGGCTTTTATGATTATTAGGGCAGGGCCAAGGCCACAGTGAACCCAAAAGGGCTTGCAGTGAAGGTGGGAGGGGGACAGCCTTATTCTTCCCATGGCAACCCATGTGATACCTGTGGGAGGTCCAGAGGGAGAGAAGCAGCTGCTAATCATGATGTGCTCAATCATCTGTCAGTTGCATTTGAAGCAGGATGGTTTGTTTAGAAGCTACACTTCATAGGCTGCTATGCAGTTGGCTTATCATGTTTTATGAACCTGCTCATTGTATTTATATTGAGTCTAGAATGTGTTTTGGTGGTTCATGTATTCATGACAGAAGCCCAAAGATTTGTGTTTAGAGCAGTGTTCACCAACCAGATTAATAAGTCAAGTTCTTATTGTGAAAATGTTGAAGGAGTATGGGTGATACTGGTGCAAAAATATTAGATGGCAGAGACATGTTGAAGTCTTTATGCGGCCAAAATAGGGCTTCACTGTTCAGCAGCAGTTCCTTGCACCTTACCATCTTTATGGCTAACACAAGCAAAATAAATTGTGCTGATTAGAAAACTATAAGCATATCTGATTAAGTTGTGTCATTTGGACATAAAGATTGCTGCTTCAGTGTAGATTTTTTAAATGTACAGATTATGTATGGCTATATAATACCATCTTTCTCTGGGTTTTTTTGTGTTTTGTGCCAGCACTAATCTCACTAGGAGCATAAGCATATATTTAGAAGCATTAAAATTTTTTCCTTCTCTCTGTAGGGGAAGGAGCGATTGATCCCAATGACCCTAACAAGGATAACACCATAAGTCAACTGGTTAAGACAGAGATTTCTCTTTCACTGACCAGGAAATATGATTTACATGAAGATGAAGAACAAGATATCAAAGGCTTGATGATGAAGTATGTTTTTATAAAATTTAGTATTAGCAAACTTCTGTCAAAATGGAATATTCTTAATTTGTTATTAATATAACAATTTCTCACCCTTTCCATCAGACCTTTCATTCCATGTGGACTTTAGTCCAATCAGTTGTGGTTTTAGCCAAAAATAGACTTACAAATATGGAAGAGTTGAAACCTATAGAGGGATGATGTAGCATCAACTTTTAGAGTATTTCTTAATTGGAGGGAAACTTGTGGTTTAGGCCCTAAGCATACAGAGACATATATGGATTAACAGAATTTCCATGGATGTTGAGCATAATGAATGTAATTACTAGAAGGAAGACACCAAATAAGCAAGTAATTTAATTAAGGGATAGTATTTTGAAGCAGCATCTGCATTATCAGTAATGTGTATCACTCAAAATGAAATAATAGATTGTGATCCTGTTCAGATACATCTTTAAAGTAAGATGCTCCCAGGAAAAGAATGGAAAGAACACACAGTAACTGTTCCATAAGGTTTTATGAAATAGAAATTGGCTGAATAGCAGGATATAGATTAGACTTTACAGGAAGCCAAAGGAAACAGCTGCCTTGGATTTTACAAGGGTGCTGGCAGTACAGTCTTTAAAAGCATGAACACAGGCATTTATTCTGAGAAAACATAATTAACTTAGACTTTCATTTTCAAGTAAGAAGAACAGCTGTTTCCCATGTAATTTTTACAACTTCCAAAGCTGTCGCCCCCTCAACACAGTCCATATTCACATACTCTATTTTCCTATGACATGGAAGAACTAGGAGTCCCTCACAACCTTGTCTTTCTAAACCCACCGTCATTACAGTTCTGTGCCTGTGGTGGCAGCTGTAAGGACTGGTACTGAGGTTTTCCAAAATTCTACACCCCTGCTTTATAACCAAACAAATTTCAAGTAAGCTTAGTGAATTCTATTAAGATGTCATTGAAAACCCAAACTAGTACAGTTGATAAGTAGCTGAATGAGCAGTAAAGCAACAACAAAACCTATCAGCAACAGCAGGAAATCTATTGTCTTTAAAGGTCTGGGAGTGTTTGCCTGTCTCCAAAATGTATCAAACAGGGAAGTCCTGATTCAGCAGGACTGCATCACACACACACACACACACACACACACACACACACACACAGAGAGAGAGAGAGAGAGAGAGAGAGAGAGAGAGAGAGAGAGAGAGACCCCATTTTAGAGCTAGTTGTATTGAAATTGCCCACAGGAACATACAATATAAAAAGGAATATTCTATTCCAATATGGAATTGCCTCATCTTTAGGCTGTCCTTGAGTAACACATACCAGGGTGGCACACAATAAAAAACAGTATTTTGATATAAGAAATAACCATAAAAGCAAATCAGCAGCAACAAATCAATTTAAAACTTCATCAGATTGAATAAAAGCAGATTCAGACAAGTTCATGCTACATTCTAAAAGGCCTGTGCAGATAAAAACATTCTTTCCTAACACTGGGATAGATTTAATGTAGTTCAGACACTTTCATTCATAAAAAGATGGTTTTATATACAGTGACTATTGCCAGTAACAACAGCTTTTAGTTTTGTTTGCATTTAAACTGTTGAGGCACTGAAGTGCAATGCTATGCACACTTATTTAGGAATTAACTACACTCAATGCAAAGGGGTGTAAACAGGTATAGGCTGCACTATGAAATGCCTTTCTGTGAATCAACATTGTTTTAACATTTCCGTTAAGGACAAAAAGGCTAATTGTTGATGTGATACGAGCCCAGCCAGGAGAGTCACTTGCAAAAATTTTGGAAATACCAGCATCTGAACTTCAGGTAAATATATTTTCTTTGATTCTGAAGACTTAATCCCGACAGAGTAATTTTATGAATTTATAATTTTAAGAGTAATTTTATGGTCAATAAAACCTAGCTAGTTTCCTATCAAAGACCAAATGTAATTGAATGTATTACTCATTACATTTTTATTCTGCCCTATTCCAAGGGATTTGGGGTGGCATATGGGATTGGTCTCTCTTCCCCATCATCCTGGTTTTCCTTACAAAAACCTTCTGAAATAGGTTAGGCTGAAAGAATTTAAATGGCCTGAGGCCAGTTGGCAGACTTTAAGGCTGTGGGAATTTGGAACAGGTTTATCAGGAAATCTAACCACTATACCATGCTGGCTCTAGATTAGCATTCTAAATAGGTCAGCTTGCAGTTATAACTATTGTGAATAGTGTTTTATGTTCTCTGGATCCACTGCTTTCTTCCATTTCAGACTATCAGCTGTAGTATGTTACTGATTTCTGTAGTGATTACTTCAGGTGCACTTGTTCAGGATTGATAAAACTAATAGGGCAAAAACAAATCAAAAACCTAAGAGATTCAAATCACACTCAACTGGTATATAATATGTATAATTATATTACACGCACACAATCTCAGCATGTTTGGTTTAATGAAGCCCATGTTAATGCTTCACTGTCTCATGTTGATGCTTTCAGGATAACATGATGGGTTTTATATATGAAATGAAACAGTTTGAACTAGTCTTAATTTGGTTATGTAACAAAAACATAGAACTATCTGGGAAAGTGTTGTGGGAACTGTGTGGGAATATTTGTGTTTTAAAATCTTTTACGTACTTTCAGGGCTGCCAGTCTTTATAATCTTAAAGTATCACTGTAATGACAGGAACATACAGTGAAATATTTGTGAGGTATTTGTAGAGTGCTGTGCAAACAGATAAGAATTTGGAGTGGCAGGAAGGCTACAGGAAATCTGGGACTAGTTCAAATAAAAAGCAAAATAAAATAATTAACTGGGTGCATTTAAACAAAAGAAAGAAAAGCAAAGAGAAGATATGATGGCAGATTTTCCATAGATTTAGGACACTAGTGACAGTTATACATCCTGATCTGTTCCAAATAGGATTAGAGACAATGGATTCCATGCAGACTTAGTTTCCACCCCTGAACAGAGTTTTACTCAGAATGTCAGGATCTTTGGGATTCTTGTCAAAAGCTTGGGTTCCACTGGAGTAGATGATACTTTAAGTATCTTCCACCTATTGGGTTTATATTCCAGTGGATCAGGAAGACTGCATACTCAGTCCCACACAATGACCTGTACACAATTCTTGTAGTAAGGTTTCACACTTGTGAGTCTGTGAACTGTACATCGTTAATGTGCCTGTTTATTTTCTAAAGGCATCAACTGCTCTTTCTTTTAGGAAGCTGAACACTTAAAAGTGATAGAAAAACGTGCCATCTTGGATTCCAAAACTCCAGAAAAAATGAAACACAGTCGATCTATTCTTGAAGAAGGACAACTACCATTAGAGCAGAAGAAAAGGAAAATCCAGAGAAACCTCCGGACACTGGAACAGGCTGGACTGGTTTCATCAGAAAATAAGTACCAAGAGATCATCAATGAAATAGCAAAGGTTTTTGGAATTTTATTAAACTTCTTCAACTATTTCTGTCCTCTTAACCTGAATATAAGCTCATGCTAAAGAGAAAATATTGTCCCAAATCATTGCAATCCATATTATAAAGAAAACTATATTATTGCATACATGAGATCCAATTCTAATTACTAAATGGTAAATAGAAATGCATGCCTCAAGTATTTGCTGGTCCATTTTGAAATTTTGATTGATTACATTTTTTGTTGGTTAGATTTCCACATCTATTTAAGGAGATAAATAAATCATTATTTTTTCACTTCCCCTCCCCCTCCCCCAATTCTCTAGGATATCAGAAATCAAAGAAGGTACAGGCAACATCGAAAAGCAGAATTGGTGAAACTGCAGCAGACGCTGAATGCCCTCAATTCCAAGAAAGCATTCTATGAAGATCAGATAAACTATTACAACACTTATATTAAAACCTGTTTAGATAATTTGACAAGAAAGTGAGTGAAACACAGTTTTAGGCCACAATCTTATGTATATTAAGACAGAAGAAATGGCCTACAATTCTCAGCATGGAGAACCTCAGCTACCCATGTTGGTTCTATCGTGCTGGCAATTGGAGATCTGTGCCTTTAATTTTAAAGCAAATTCAGATTTTACAATCACAATTACAATTATGTAACTGTTTTCAAGTTACATAATTGAGTAAAACCGGAAACTGTCCCATATTCATCAGAATAAATGAGGTGGGCTGAACATCACCAAATAGATTACTGAATGTTTGAATAATGCAACAAAAATCTTGTAGCAGTAAGACTTTAGGATAACTGTATTTTTCAAATAAATAACTTGATTTGTGAAGCAAGTGAAACATGCTACGAGCTCTAATAGCGCTTCTCTTTTGGGATATGTTGCCATGAATTGGTTCTTCCATCTACTGCACCACCTGAGGAAATAATACAAGCTGACTATGCTAGGCATCTGTGTGGTGCAGCAGTCCTAATTGTTGGATGCCGTAGAGTAGAAGTGGACAGCTTGTGACTGTCAAAGTAATATTTATTAACTTGCAGCCAGAGTGGGTTGTCAATTTGTTGTAAGCCGCCCCGAGGCTTCGGCGAATGGGGCGGCATAAAAATGTTTTAATAAATAAAATAAATAAATAAATTTACTTACGTTGTAAGCTGTCCAGAGATGCAAGTAATTGGACGGCATACACATTTAATTAATTAATTAATTAATTAATTAATAACTCTTATCCTCCCTAAGCATTAGCCACGTTGTTTGGAGCTGATGGGCTTGGGAGTCCAACAAAAGTCTTAGTGGCCAGATGTTCCTCACCCATATAATTGGGCAGGGTAGACAACGCCAAATGTTCTTGAATTGCAGATCCCATCAGGCCTAGCCAACATAGCCAGTGTTAAGGAATTCTAAAGACATCTGGAGTTCACATTTTCTTCATCACTGCCCTAAAAGGTGATGATGATACCTTGTCACACAGGCAGCTGTACATCCTGCAACTCTTCATTCTTTCAGTCAACAGCAGTGACTTTGAATGCATTGGATGAGGTTATGATCCATTCCCCAGTCCTTTAATAGCACTGCGTTTACACATTCCAAATGATTTTCCAAGTTACCATATATGACAAATTGTGACTGTCTTGGTTCTTAATAACACAGTGTAGGAGAGAGATTGTTTGTCCTTGAACCTAAGAACTTTAGCCTTAACTAGCTAGGAGAAGGGAAAATATGCTGTCTGTGTGGGCTACATCTGTTTACATCTTTTTATTTTTATAGAAATTCACGGAGATCAATCAAATTAAATGGAAAACAAGAAGAGAAAGTAAACAAGCTTAAGAATATTTCACTGAAGTACACAGCAGCAAGGCTACATGAAAAGGGGGTTATACTAGGAATTGACGAGCTTCAGCCTAGCCAGTAAGTTTTGCACTGAATCTGTACAGAACATTAACTCTGCTAGTTACCTGTTAAAGAGCATGAATTACATTTTTAGTAAAGTTTTTGGATTTTGAATTTAGATTTGCTTAATTTCATTTGTACTTGTAGTTTTTAACACATTTACTTTTTAGCATCAAATATATTCATCCATATAAGTGGTATTTTTTTCTCTTCTAAGGTTTAAGAATGTGATGTTTGAAATTACACCTGGTGAAGAGGTGGGTGACTTTGATATCAAAGCTAAATTTTTGGGTGTTGAGATGGAAAAGGTACAGCTCCATTTTCAGGTAAACTTTGTTTTAAATCATAAAATATCTTGTAAGCTATCTGTGTCCTTGATATTCTAGGCTGTGCAAGTGTCATGAGCACTGATTAGATAGCTCCTTTACCAGTGAAAATGCTATTTTATGAACTCCCAAAAATGTTTGCCTGTGTTGTTGTTGTTTTTGCTTTTCCCTGTATCAATCAAATGCAAGAATTTGTTCCTTATTAAAACAGTCAAAAATCAGCTATAGCCTATTGTTACCACCTCCAGTGCATCACTATTTTGAGAACACTTTGGGGGTTTTGTTTGTTCAGTCAATGTCCTACCCTTTTCTAACACTGAGGCATGCATCTTCTCCAAATTAAGAAAAAAAGAACACATGCCTACCACCAGGTCTGGCAAAAGCTATCCAAGACCATTTGATTACCGTACTAGATAAGAGCCAGTGCATTCCAGCTACAGGAAGAGTTTGAGATGTTTAACTTACCGTTGCATATTAGTAACAGAAAAGATGCATTAGGAGTTGAATTTGAAGCTAAGCACTATATATGAAGGCACCTTATAGATATTTTTGTTTTGTGCTTCATTTTCTCTACATTTCAAATCAATGGGGCTTGGGGTATTTGACTTTGGTTATAACTTTACTTCTTTTCAATAAGGGTAAATATATGTATTTTAAGATTATCTAATTTAAAATGTGTGAAAATAGCTAGATTTCCAAAATGATATTTAACAATTTTCTTTGTTATTGTAGGATTTGCTTCAAATGCAGTATGAAGGTGTCTCTGTAATGAAAATGTTTGATAAAGCTAAAGTGAATGTAAACCTCCTCATATTCCTGCTGAACAAAAAATTCTATGGAAAATGAAGAGCAAGGATATTGTGGATTCTCCTCCAAATCAAGTCCAAGTTCTGGGTCTTTATATTTTAATTATTTGAAACTATTATACAGCAGATCTATCTTCAGAAGAATGTACTCACGTGCCTTTTTCATTCCTTTCGTAATACAGTAGGAAATTAAGAAAATCCAAATCAGCTTAAACACTTTCAGATTTCTGTGGTGTTGGTACTCAATTAAAAAGATATAACTTAGTGGCATCCAACCATCATGTGTCTGATCTTTTAAATATGCAGGGCCCTTATCTGAACAACATATATAGGAGTCCCTTCCCAATAAAAGTGATATATCCCAGTTACCAAATATAGTTTTCCTTATATGATTATTCATAGGAAAAATAAATCCTAATCTGTGTCTCTAAAGAATAATTGTAGCAAATATTTCTCAAATGCTATAACTTCTTTCAGAGACCAGCAATTGTAAAATTAATTATTGTGCAATTTAAAGTTTTTATGGGTAATTATAAATTTAACATTTACTGTATAAAAATATATATTTTGCAATTCATTCCTACTAAAAATGCACTACTGCCTCATTGGAACCTTCTATACACAGCCTTTTAATTTAAGTGTAAAGGGGCAATTTGAACAGTGATTGGTTTTTTTGCAATGTACTTGAGGTATTTTAATAAATAAATTGTGCCTGTCTTTTTTTGTAAGAAAAGATAAAAATTCACAAATAAAACGCAATAAATCAGCATCTAGTTGGCTTTTAAATGTTTTCTTTTCAATATTACATATAGGTCTGTAACTCCTAATCAGTGTATGTGAAATAAGTGTGTTGTGTTGCTGTATTTGGTGGTTACAAAAGTGTGAACCTCAGGAGTTGACTGAAGAGTTGTCATACATTTTGTATGTATGTATGTTATACATTTTGTGAATACTCTTGGAGCTGTAGAGAGTCCACATGGTAGGACTCAAAATTAATACGGCGTGGTGGCAATTTGGAACATCAGAAAGTGGCAATAGTGCAGGTAGATACATATATGGAAATATGCATCCTTTAAATCTATTGTTGCAAACCAGTCCCCTTGGCATAGCAATGGAAGAATATTTTGTAGAAAAACCATTCAGAACTTTTTGTTGGAGATAATTGATAGGTCTAGGATTGGATGGAGGCCTCCATCATTCTTTGGGATGGTAAAATATCTAGAATAGAAACCATAATGTACATCAGATGGGTGAACAGGATGGATCAGTCCCTTTGATAATAAGGTATTAACTTTCTCCATCAAGGCTGAGAAGGGAGGTGTGGTATGGACTGTTCCAAGTGATGGTAGGGTGTCAAACTCAATGCAATATCAGTGTTGTATTATGGATAATACCCACTGATCTGAAGTTATGGCTTCCCATTCAAGAAGATAGTCTTTAAGGCAGTCCCCAAACCAAAATGGTGCCAAGGGTGCTGGGCTGGTCTGGATTACGGTCAGTGATCCTTAGAGAACAATGGTGCTGCGGCTGGTACAGGACTTCCTTCTGAGCCCACCAGTGAGACAGATGTTGGGACAGACGCAGCAGCAGAGGAGGCAGGGATTGATGGAAGGGCTGGCACTGCAACAGTAGCAAGGGCCACTGGTGGGAAAGGTGAATGGACATGCTTCTTTGCAGTCGGAGAGCAGTACCTGGCCCATTTCACAGGCTTTTCTTTGCCTTTTGATGTAGCCTTTTTTCGGCCCCACTGTCATTTTATGAGGCATTTTCTCATGCCTGATTTTCCAGGCACCGATAGTGGTTGGCAGGTCTCATGAGACTGCTGATGGAGCATGAAGCCTGGCCTCTGCGCAGGATGTGGAGGAATGTTCCTGTGAGTCTCTGATGACGGTTTCCATTGCCAGGAGAGCCCTGGTCCACATTTCTGTCTTCAAGCAGCCTGCCTGGTTATTCCTGGCTTGCTTAGTAAAAGCCTGGCAATGAGGGCAGGAGTCCACTCAGTGTTCTTCACCAAGGCAAAACAGACATAAATAAAGTATGAAGTAAAGTGGATCCAGAAATCAGTTTGAGGTGGTTAGAGTAGAATGTTCTAGAAGCCAAGTATCTAAGGAGAGGCAAAGCTAGAAAACTCGAGGAACTCAAGACAGTGGTCAAAAGTTCACTGGGGAAAATGGCAGGAGCCCTGCGTACTTATACTAGTGGAAAGGGGGCAGGACTTCTGCCAAAAGTACTGAGCTTAGCTAGAAGAAACTTCTCAAATACAGGCACTTTTCAGGCACAGAGTCCATATTCGTGATGCACAGATGACCACCCAAAGAATGTCAATTACAAGTAAGCAACCTTACTTTGTCGAAAGACAATTCCTACTCCATTTCCAAAGCTGAGTTACATCCCTTACATTCTGAAGGGGATTGGAGGGAGGAAGGTTTGACTAAAATGCCAAAGGAATGTCCTCATACCCTGCCCTCATTCTCACATAGCAAGTGTAGCATTTCCAGCACTACCAAATGCCTGCCTTCTTTCTCATTCTGGAGCAATAATTCACTGTTAGAGTGTTCGGAGAATTGAGTATGTCAATTCTGGGATACCTGAGTGAGTAGATTCATCATACTGATTAAAATGAAAGAAAGTCAAAGACACTCTTCTCTCACAGGATATTGTGATATTAGGCAGAACCATTAAAATATTCCAGAGGGAAAAGCCCTTTCCAGCCTTGGCAAAAGATACCTGTGAAGGGCTAAATATGGTAAAAAGACTAATGAGTGCCAAATGTTTCTTAAGAAGGTTGAAACCTGGCATTATAATTCCAATTGCAGGAGTAACCTGTAACTTACTTTATGCTTAAAACCCTGGTACAGTCAATATTTTCTTTGTAATGGACTTCTCCACCTCCAAGTTCATTCCTGCAAAAAAAAATGTAAGCATTAACTAGAGATTCAGTCTATTTAAGGCAATAATCTTAATCAGTTGATATACAAATATACCTTTTCATCTGATTAGCAGCATTCTAATCACTGGTAGATTGAAGGAAACAGACCTACTTCTCCAGACATCTTCCATTGCAAAACTGTGTTGACTGACTTGGGGAAAATGGGACAAGAGGATCAGGTTTCAGGTTATCAAGAGAGGCAAAATCAATCCCCAAGAGAAGAATTCAAGTCTTCTTTTCCTACTATCCACAGTACATTTTCAGCAAGTTAAAGTTTCATGATCAGACCTGACAAAAGTATGGCAGTCATGTGCGATATATACATATTAACAGACTATTCTGAATTTTCTTGTCTTTGGTGCACATCTTAATGTGGTGAGGGCGTTTGAGAATATCAGAAAAGCCAGGAGCAGTGCCCCTAGGAGGACACACTCTTGCCTTAAGTCTTGTCTCCTAGCAGTCGCCCAAGGCAGAATGGTCAAATCTGAGACACCAAACTAAGATACACCCACACTTTTCAGGAGTAACAATCACATCAGCAGAAGAGAATGGATATCTTTAATGGTGCTGGATGTGGAGAAACTCCTTAAGGGCAGCTGCTGGGCAGCAGCAATAGTTGAAAGCAGTACTAGCAGAGGATCTTTCACAGATAATGGCAGATGATGCTTAAGCTAATTCTGGTTAGTACTGTGAAGATGAAGGTAATGGTAAATCTTGAAACCTCTGTGATGAAACCATCCAAAATTAAACAAGAGATAATGCCAGAAGATGAGATTTCCATGTTAGAAGGTACTCAAATCAGCTACTGGGGAAACTCAGAGGACATGTATGAATAGCACTTTCACTAGTGAGAGGTGAAAGGAAAGTCCAGTGTTGCACAACATGTACAATTGGAACATGGAACATGAGAAGTAAGGATCAAAGCAAACAGAAAACCATAAAGTAAACACTTAAGTGTTTTACTCCAGAAGTGACAAACTCAGAAGAAACAGAGTGATTCTAATACTGAGGCAAGATGTAGTAAGCGTCTTTATTGCAAAGTCTAGCTGAATACTATTGACCAGAATTTGTGAAAACCCTAACATGACAATCATTCAAGATTACATTCCAACAACAGATGCAGAAAAGGAAGGAATCAAGAACTCAAGCATCCAATAGGAAATTGATAACACACCCAAACAAGACATGCTGGTCCTCATAGGAGATTGCAATACAAAAGTAGGAAACAATCAAAATATTGGGAGAATTTGGCCTCTAGGTCACAAAGGAAGCAGGAGAAAAACACATAGAATTATGTGAATCCAACAATCTATTCATCCCAAATACATACTTCAGGCATCTGATCAGACAACTGTACACATGAACATCAACAAATGGACAATATAGAAATCAAAGAGAATGCATAATTGGAAGTACCAAATGAAGAAACTATATACTCATTGCCAAACGAAAACCAGGAGCAAATTGTGTTTATGACCATGAACAATATCAAAAATGTGAGTAAAGCTGAAAATGATCACTAACAGAAGTATATTGCCAAACTACAACTTAAATGACATTTCTGAAGAATGTAATTTCCATGTAAAGAATAGATTTGCTTTATTGCACTCAACTGACCATGAACAAGAACTCTGGAGTGAAACCAGAGATATTATTAGGGACCAAATGCAAAAAGGAAAATCCTAGATAGATGATGGAAGAAACTCTTATGACTGCTAAGGACAGGCAAGAAGCAAACGGTGACAGAAGTAGGGTCAGAATCCTGAATGCAACGTTTCAGTAACTAGCCCTTAGAGATTAAAAGAACTATTACAATGGTCAACACAAATAGAAGAGAACTACAAAAGAGAAAACACAAGAGAAGTCTTCCAGAGGATCCAAGAAATGCAAGGGAAATTCAAATCTAGATTAGGAATGCTAAAAAACCAATAGGGGAGCATACTATCAGACCAAGATAAAATAAAGAGAAGGTGAAAACTATACAAAAGAACTATAAAAAGAGATAAAAGGAAGATCAATTCCTTTGAAGAGGAATCCTATAGGAAAGAACCTGAAATACTAGAAAGTGAACTGAAAGCTGCTGCAAAGGCACTTGAAGAATAAAGTACCCCAAGTAGATAGGGTAGTAATAGTACTATTCTAAGCTACAGAGACTGAATCAATCCAAATCCTATCAGGAATATGCCAACAAATAAAGAAAACAAAGCAATGGTCCATATATTGGAAATATTCAGCATATATTCTTATCCCCAAGAAAGGAGATGCTAAGGAGTACAGCAACTATAAGATCATTCCACTAAGTTTGCTTGCAAGCAAAGTGATTCTTAAGGTGTTTTAACAAAGAATTTTATGGAACAATTGCCTGATGTGCAAGCTGGATTCCAAAAAGGAAGAAGAATTTGGGTTCATATTGCATATATATGGGGACTGCAGGTGGCGCAGTGGTTTAAACCACTGTGCTGCTGGGCTGGTTGATCGAAAGGTCGCCAGTTCGAATCTGCACAACGGGGTGAGTTCCCATTGCTCCGTCCCAGCTCCTGCTGACCTTGCAGTTCAAAAGCATGCAAATGCAAGCAGATAAAAAGGTACCACTTCGGTGGGCAGGTAACAGTGTTCTGTGCACTTTGGTGTTTAGTCATGCCGGCCACATGACCACGGAGACTGTCTGCGGATAAATGCTGGCTCCCTGTTGGTTTCTGGAGCACACCAAAGAATTTCAGAAAAAGATTGGTTAATGCTTTATGGACCACAACAGAGCCTTTGACTGTGTGGCTCAAAGAAATGTGTGTGTCTCAGTGCTTGATTGCCCTGGTACATAACCTGTATCAGGAACAAGAAGCTACTGTTAGAAAGAATATGGAGAAACAGAATGGCTTTCTCAAGGCAATACATGCATACTGATAATCAATTCTAATCTATATTCACAATTATTTGTATGAAGCTAATATATCATAGTTTTCCTAAATTATTGGGAAATAGAATGGGAATACAAATAGGTACTGTGCGATCTTGGGTAGGCAGCTAAAAAGTAGCACAGTAAGTTCTTGACCTTACTTATAAGGTCATGGGAAGAACTTTGGTAGATCAGACCAAAATTGCTGGCAGGAGACGCTCAAGTAGGACAATTAGTACTCTCCAGCTCCAGGTCCCCATGAACCTGGTATATATAGGCATACTGCCTCTAGTACTGGAAGAAGCATATAGACATCAGGACTAGTAGCCATTGATAGCCTTCTCTCCCACTAATTTGTGCAATCACCTTTTAAAACCATCAAAATTGGTAGTCATCTCTACATCTTTTGGAACTCTTCCAATGCTTTCCAGTCCTCTTCCAACCCTTTTGGAGCTCTTCCAACCCAGTTGGAAACAAGTTCCCCAACTGAGAGTCCATAGTTTGTGTCCTGTCTTTGGGAAAATTTAGTTCCTACTCTCTGCTTTCTGTTCTTTAACCATTAACTGATCCATAAGAAGGTCACTTTTCCTAGTCCATGTCTGCTAAGTTTGCTCAAAAGCCCTTTCAAAGCTCAGGTAAACAAATGCCAGAACACCCCATCCAACACTCAAAGACACACCTTACATTTACAGAAGGTTTCTTGATTCTTTCACAGCAGTATAATTTTAGCTTTAATCATGCTTTCAACCAATTTATTCAGAACAGGCATCAAGCTACCCTGGATCTTGCCCTCCACCCATCCCTTTTAAAAAGCAGGTGTAACATTGGCCATTTACCTGTCCTCTGGTACAGAGGCTGCTCTTAGGAATATATATCTTCTATTATATTAGAAGATCAGCAATTTCATGTGTGTGTTCTTTAAGAACTCTGAAAAGGTTATCCATCTGACCTGTTTAGCTCAATATCGGGAACTAGGACGACTACCTGCCTCTAATGTACTGTCCATACATTAAGATCTCCAATGAAAGGCTCCTAATGGTACCCTTTCATTTGAGATGAGATGGGAGGCTACCAGCGAGGGTGATGTGCCGA
Source organism: Varanus komodoensis (assembly GCF_004798865.1). NCBI lineage: Eukaryota > Metazoa > Chordata > Lepidosauria > Squamata > Varanidae > Varanus > Varanus komodoensis. The sequence goes on along the minus strand of NW_025336087.1, from coordinate 12,031,792 downwards.
TACCCAGCTGTGAGCCACTCTTCCCAAAGAGGCTGATACCTCCCTTACTCTTCTTTGGTCCCAGGGAAAGCTCTTTTTTTCTCTCGCCAAACTTCAGATGCACGTTGCATCCTGTCCACTGTTTTATGCGGCTTATTTGTAAACCTCCGTGGGAATAAGAGGAAAGGGCAGTGGCAAATGCGCTGAAGGACACACCCCATTCCAGACCGAGCAGGGGTCCTCCGCCCTGAGAGGCGCGGGGATGGCGGACTAGCGCGGAGACGATTCTGCGCAGCCCTTGCCCTCTCCGCCGGTCGCCTCCGGGGGTGGCGCGCTTCCTTGTGCTCCCAGCGGCGCTCGCCTTGCCCTTCGCAGCCACAGAGCCGCCCGCCGCCGCCGAGGACCTCCGCTGCAGCCGAATCGGTGGGGCGGTCGCGCCGTCCTTGCCGGGTGAGGAGGCGGCCATGGGGCGATCGCTCGTCGCCCTGCTCCCGCTGCTGCTGGGCTGGAGCGCCGCGCTCGCCGTTCCTTCGGCGCGAAATGGTAGGCATGAGTTGGGAGCAACGGGTGGTCACTGAGGAAGGAAGGAAGGAAGCGGCGGACGTTCAGCCATCTTCCCGCGCTGTAGAGGGGACGAGTCGGGACCGCGGTAGCCACCCCGGGGGGGCCTCCCCTCTATCCAGAAGTTTTCGTCGTAGTTGCTGGAGTTCCCACTAAATTCTGGTGGGGTCCTGCGTGGATAGTCGACGTTTCATCCTGAGTAAAATCCCATGGAGGGGGAAAGTTGGTCATGGCCCGAGTGGGTCGGGGCGAACTCGGAACCCTCCTTCTCTCCCTTCCCTGCCCGGGTTCCGCGCCCAGTTCGCAGTGTACAAAAGTCGGCTGTTTCTCGGCTGCTCAAGAAGTGTTCTTGGAGCGCTTACCGTTTATAAAGTAAACAGTCCTGAGAGAGCGAAGTTGGTGGCCAGAATTGAGCATGTTACTACAGAGCTGCCTGGGAATTGCGGGGAGGGGGAGACATGGGGGGGGTGCGGAGGATTTCGTGGAAGTGAGGAGGGGACCTTAACCGTCGCCTCGTCTCTGCTCCTTGCAGCCGCCACCCCCACGTCCGGTGCCCCTTCTAGATTCATGCGCTGGACAACAACTGGCTGGAAGATGCTGGGAACTGTAGCCCAACATATCTGAAAGGGCACTAGGTTGGGCATGCTGCCGTATAGCATAAGACTATGCATGTCTGCTCAGAAGCAAATGCCATTGAGATCAGTAGGATCTCAGCTTGGGCAAAAAGTAGGATTGCAGTCTACACTTCTAAAGAAAACAGCATCTTTGGACAGGTTTTTCATTCCCACAGTGCATAGTTATGCTGTGAAATTCACAGTCACAGCCACCAACTTGGATGATTTTAACAGGAGACAGGACAAAGCCATAGAGAAAGCGATCAGAGGCTGCTAGTCATGATGGCCCATATATCAACTCCAGTACTAGAGACAGTCTGTCTTTGCAGAGCGCAGCATGGATGTGGGTGGGATGCTGTTGCGCTTATCCCTTGCTTGTGGGTTTCCCACGGAGAGCTGGCCACTGTGAGAACAGAATGTTGTGCTGCACAGGAATCTGGTCTGATTCATCAAGGCTGCTGCTGCTACGTTTTGTTTGTTAGGGAATAACTTCTAGAACTTGCATAGTAAAAATTCTAGTACAACTTGAATCAATATGACTGATTTGTGCTGTAATATCCTATATCCACACTATTAGCTCTGTGTATGCTTGGCTTGTCACTCTCCATCTCTTGACCCTTCATTATGGCAACTAAGTGTGGCCTAAAAACTAAGCAGTAGGGGTTTGTTCTCTGGAGTATAAGCATTTATACAGGTTCCTTTTAGTTTTCTTGTAGACACTATGGCTTATCAATCTTCTCTTATATTGGCAGACAGTCTTTTGACTATTCTTACTGTTCTTACTCAAATTCTTACTTATTTTGTCATAATATTTGTGGCAATGTTTCTCAGTTTAATAATTTAGAACCTGTTTGTAAAATTGTCAGTAGTATTGCTGATTGAGCAATGTTTAGATCAAAAAATCTGATTATTAACCCAGAGTTCCAAATTTGCACATAACGGCAACACACAATTCAATAACTCATAGTATGGCTTGCCTTATTGTGTATAGAAAATAACTGAAAAGATTTTTCCAGTAGAAAAAAGCAGTTGAATTGAAATATTTGAGAAGGAAGGAAGGAATAAATAAATGTGCATTTACACTGCAGTACTGTTTTCAGTTTCCAGGAAGTAATCTTTTCTGGAAATAATTGAACTTGGTACAATTTAGTTTTGAGTAGACATGCACAGAATTGCACTGTTGATGTGGTTTAAATGTTATATTCAAATAAATTCAAAGCTTTACTTAGCAAAGATTTTATTGGTATATTTGTAATTATATTGTATATTGTTGTTGTTAGTTGCGAAGTCGCATCTGACCCATCGCAACCCCATGGACAACATTCCTCCAGGCCTTCCTGTCCTATATTGTATATATGACAATACAATTGCATATATTTTAATTTGTTTACATTTTAAGAAGGAAAAGCTACTGAGAACTTCTTAACATGTCACTTTAAGCATTTCTGTGGAGCTGTGTGCATAATATGTAATTGAGGTTTTGACTCTTTGAAAAATAAACTGAGCTTAAATGCTTGTTTAAAGAATGAGGTAGGACAGTGGAGCTCCTAGACCAAAACACCAATGTTCTGCCCAAATCTAGAAGTGTTTCCACTCATTTCTGAGGTCAATTTTAGAAGGAACAAAGCCCCATTGCACTAGCAGTTGTTCCCACAAGCTCAATAGAACCATCTGAGGCAAAGCAACCCCATTGGATAATATGCTACATTTCTGTTTTTATATTATTCTGACTGTTTGACTGAACTGTTTCAGCCATTTGTTGTTACTAATTAATTTTATGAAACACATTTTTATTTTATTTTTTTAAATCAGAAAAATACAGCAGTGGAAAATTTCACACCACACCTCACCTGGTGTGTGGGTTTTGCCCTGTACTGGTTATATTTCAGGCTGGCATACAATCACATAAGAACACAATAAAATAATTATGTCTACTGGAAGTGCAATAGCATATACAGAGTCCTGCAAATTCTGTTAGGCAGCCTTTATTGCCACACTGAAGACAAGTAACACACCATGATTTTGTAAAAACAAAAAATAAAAAGCACGGGATTAAGGTATCCATTTTATTGTTTTTAGCTTTCGCTGATGCACCCATATCCCACTTTAGGACTACATAGGACTCTTCTCAGTCAACGTTTCCCCTTGCTGTCCATGACTCTCCCTTTACCAAGCCAATGTTCTATGCTTTTGCAGGCACAGTCACTGCTTGCTTACAGAAGACATGCTAGTCATGAGCCTCTCCAAAGCCTAAGGAACATGCAGGCAAGAAACAGCCTGGTATAAAAGGCTCTCACATCTGTAGGCTAGTCTTAGGTTCTGTTTGTTGTTCCGGTCTTAGCAGATAACATGGGAAGGCAGCTAAACTTGTATTTTGCTATTAAATTACTTTGTTTACCACTTCCTCTATAATAAGTTACCATTCTTGTAATAAGCATTTGTTAAAAGGCCAGGTGTGTTTATCTGCACTTACCTTTTTTTAACAAAAGAACCTGCCCAGATTTTTGGTTACTGTATTTTGGATCACTGATTCTTGTCCAAATGAGCAAGGGGAACCTAGAATCTTAATTATGACTAAAAAGTGACCACTCAGCCTTAAGACTATCCTTTTCCGTTAGTCCTTGCAGTGCATACCTGAATTAAATGCTTCACTGATACACTGAGAGCCAGTGTGGTGTAGTGGTTAAGAGTGTCTGTTTGGGACTCAGGCAATCTGACTTCTAGTCCTCACTCAACCATGGAACCAACTGTGTGACTTTGAGCCAATCACAGACGGTCAGCTCAATCTGTCTCAGGGTTTTTGCTGTGGGAATAAGGAGAGCAGGAAGAATGATGTTAGCAGGGATGATGTATTAGAAAAAAGGCTAGCTATCCTGATAAATAAATAAAATTAAACAGCAAGCCTAAAAGCAATATGGAGTAGGATATGTTACAAATACATTTTCAGAGCATGAGCATCCAAGCAGCATTCTCCAGTCAAGAGCTGAAGAAAACTAAGGTACAAAACATCCAAAGGGTACTAGGTTAGGGAAGACTGAGCTAGACTTATTGGAGAAGGTGCTTCGTTACCAGAACTGTATGTGCAATTCTATGCATGTTTAGATGAAATGTACATGCTGTCACATGTTGGGAGTTATAGACCTTTTTTCTGCTTAAACATACATAAAATTAGACCCTGTGTGTATGTGTGTAAGCCATCCAGAGAGCCCTGTGGGCTATGGGGTAGTATATGAATATAATGATGATGGTGGCGGTGGTGATGATGATGATGGTGTGTGTGTGTGGGAGAGAGAGAAAGACTGGTTGGCAGCTGCTCTGCAAATAATGAAAATGAATACTTAATCTGTGGGGTTAAAGATGGCTTTCAGTGGCTGGACTTTTTTAGGGGGGTGTAATAACCACAGATGCATTATTTCTTAATTTCCAGTTACTTGACTAGTTTTATGGAAACTGCCATTCCTGAAATGATACTGCAACACCAAATGCAAGTTGTTAATAACAGGTGTGGTTGTGGGTATGACTATTAACACAACAATATCTATGTATTTTGTACAGCCATTGGCACTTTACTCATGAGAATACTTTTTGTAATGTCAAATAGTATGATTGAGAGTTGATCTACATTGTATACATCTGGAGTAAGTGCAAAATCAGGAGTAATGAAAAAGAAATGCAAGTTAAATGTAAAAATACATTAGAACTTAGAAGAAACTCAGAAGAAAAGTCTAGTTAACATTCAGCTGAGTCACCTAGCCTTTTCTGGGGAACTTGTTTCAATCTGGGAATAAAATGAAATGGTGCATTTTTTATTTTTTAGGTTAAGATGGTGTTTTGTTTAAAGTCTACTTTTTAAAAGAAAGAATATCAATGTTTAGGTTTCATTTTCAATAGAGACAATAAATTATTTTGTAAGTCTTGGTTTGTACCAGGTCAGCTTAGTATCATGTCTTGTTAATTCCACACAATTAAACACCTGTGCCATAACCAGACTTAGGTAAAGGTGTACTACTATGTTTATTTACATAGAAAAAAGGCCTATAACTGCTAGTGTTCTCTCGCCTTAATAGAATTAACATGCATACGATTACACACAAAACCTCATCATTTCAGTGTGTGTTGGAATGCTGATATATTTGTTCTAGGATGTGAAGGCTGATATTGCTTGTATGCAGGAAAAAATTGGCTGAGATCATGTTTCTGGATCTCCTATGTTTGTGTATGATCACTACTGAATGAGAAAAGAACAGTTTACATCATACTGAACCTGTTTAGAAATGCAATAATACATTGAGACCGGTGAGAAATCATGTGATGTTTTAAAATTCCATACTTTGCAGTATGAATGCTCTTCTTATCAATGGCTTGAGCTTTCCTTTCATGTCTGTTCATTCACTGGCTTAATAAATAGGCTAACTTGCAAATTCCATAGGGGAAAAAACTTATAAATACTTAATTTTCATGATCCATGCACATTTCTAGTTTTTTCACAATATATAAACTTACCCATAAAAAAGATACAGTGGTACCTTGGCTCATGAACTTAATCCATTCCAGGACTCTGGTCGTGACCCAAATTGGTTGTGAGCGAAGTTTAATTTCCCGATAAGGTTCAGTGTAAATAAGGTTAATCCGTTCTGTAACTATTTTTTTAAATCAGAAAAATGTGAGGCAAAGTGACAAAGAACAACAAAGATCACAGCCATCTTCTCCCCCCCACACACTCTGAGCTCGAGCGTGGCCATCTCGCTGACCCTCACCCAGCATAACCACAATTGTGCCCATCCCAGCACACGTCCGTCATCCCAGTGCGCTGGTGGGGGGAGATGGGCGCAATTACGGACACTGGCGGGAGAGACGGGCGCGAACATGGGTGCACTCAGGGGGGAGATGGGCACGATCATGCTGTGGGGGGGGAGATAGCCAAGATTGCGGTTGCGGTCATGCAGGAAAGACGGACACAATCATGGGCACGCTCATGCAGGAAAGATGGGCACGATCTCGGCCATCTCCTCTCCGCCCCCAGCATGATCGCAGTCATCTCCCCACTTGGGGGGGTGGGGGGAGATGGCTGCGATCACGATCGCCACCAAATGCAGAGTTTGTGACCTGAGTCAAAATTTTTATGAAATTTTTGTTCGCTACCCAATTTGGTCATGAACTGAGAAGTTCATGAGCCAAGGTACCACTGTTTTTCTTTTGTGGAACCTTCACATTTTCATCATTTTTTCATTCTGCCTGGATTGTTGGGCGATTTTCTTTTTCTTCCTTTCCTATTATTCTTGCACAAATAAAATTTACAGCTTTTGACTTCTTTTTCCCCAAGCAACCTGTTTCGTACAAGATGGAAAAGGGGAGAGTTCCAGTAGTTCAGGGATTCCCAACTTTTTTGATTTGATGGGCACATTTGGAATTTTGAGACAGTGTCCTAGAAACTCATAAAACCTGGCTGCTATGGAGTTACCTTCCCTACTTATAAAATGGCTGCAATGAATGGCATGGCCAGTAACAGAATGCTAATTTCCCACAAGACAGAATTGTGAGAATTGTGATGTGCCTAAAAACCGGAACTCAAAAGTATAGTTGAGGTCTGACCTCCAAAACAGTTTTGAAACCAAATAAAGATGGCACTGGGGGACTGCACTTTACTTTTCAGCAAGCCAGATTTCATTTAGTTATCAGCATTCTATCTTGCCCATTAGCCAAAATGGTTCTCTTTAATTAAACACAAACTAAGAAGTAACTTAGAAGAAGCATAGTTTGGCTGGCTATGGTTATATTGGCGCATCCATGAGCAACATTTTGCAGCCTACCTCCAGCCCAAGGTATATCATATCCTTCAGTTGCATTGATAAGAGCCATGTGTCCCATAGGTGTAGATTGAGCAACCTTTGGTAGTCTATCAGAATTCTCCTCTGGCTTCCATAAGGGTGTTTTTTGTTTTTTTGAGTCTTTCAGATCCTACTTGCGAAGAATAAGTTCTTGGAGTGCAGGGGCATAAAGAATATATTGCGGAAAATCCAAATTGGTGATACAAAGTCAGGTTTCTAGAGAGTCCTGCCTGGCACAATTACCACTTGAATTAACAATCCAAGAACAAACCACAGGTTAACCAGAATGGAACATCAGAGGAACAAAAACCAGAAGCAGCTCACACACAGTGTGTGTTCGCCTAAGTCATAGTTTAATCACCCCAAGATTCGCTTCAGTGTGCTGCTGTTACATGTGAACAGCTACAATGAGCAGGTTTATGGCGTTGGGGTGCTCCGTGAGCCATCTTAGTCACTTGAGCCCAGGTGGCTTCAGTGGCTCAAAGTGCCCTCCTACCAGCTTCAGTTGGTAGCTCAGCCAGATCGCTATCTGGACAGAGATAGCCTGCTATCAGTGATGTACTTGTGTGCTCTAGTAATCTTGAAACTAGACTATGGCAATGCAGTGAACTTGGGGCTACCTTTGAAGACCGTTAGGAAGCTGCAGCTTGTGCGAAAAGCAGCAGATGTGTTAATAACAGGTATCAGACAGTCTGATCATATAACACCAATTCTGACCTGCTTTCCCTGACTGCCTCTATGCTGCAGAGCCCAATTCAAGGTACAGGTTTTGACTTATAAAGCCCTACATGGCTTAGGGCCACGATACCTGACAGAAACTGGACATTATGATCACGTTCTGGGGCCTTTCTCTGATTGCCACCTCCAAGGGAGACTTGGATGGTGGCAACAAGGAGAAGAGCCTTTTCAATGGTGGCCTCCTCAGTTATGAAATGATCTCCCCACTGAGGTCTGCCTGGCATCAACTTTACTGTCTGTTTGGCATCAGCTAAAGGCCATCCTCTACTTTTAATGGCATTTAATTAGTTACTGGGGTCTGCTGCTTGTTAGGCAGGGTTTAACTGGGTCATTTTTGTTTTTCTCTGCTTTTTAAATTGGTTTTTAATTTTGTATTGCCAATTTTTATTCTGTTTGAATATGTTTTAATCGCTTTATTTCATATTGTTTTTAAATACACTGTTGTGAACTGCCCAGAGAGCTTTGGTTGTTGGTCAGTATAGTAATACCAGTCGAATTGGGCACTTCCAAAATTGTGCATCTTTTGTGACAGTCTAAAATGAACAAACATATCATGAGTAGTGGAGTGCCTTTATGTATCTTAAGGAGATTTGAAGGTGATTTAGGTTACTGAAGTTACAAAAAGTCTATGGTTCTCTAAAACCTTTTTTAATTATCAGGGAAAGAGATATTGGGGGTTCTGATTGCTGCAATGAAATAATCTTAAAAAGTCTGGAGCAGTATCTGATTAATATTGAATGCATAATAGAATCTGTGCCAATTGTTAAAATTACAAACCTGATGGATAAGAATTGCTATTTTTATGTTGTTATAGTATTTGATAATATTATACCTAAAGGAACGCCTGCTTCCATATTTGCCCTCCCGCCCCTAGAGATCAGCTGCAGAGGCCCTCCTCCGGGAGAGACATCAGGAAGCAAAGTACTCGGAGGAGGGCTTTCTCTGCGGTGGCGCCCCATCTGTGGAATGCGCTCCCCAGAGAGGTCCACCTGGCGCCCTCATTATTTGTTTTTCGGCACCAGGATAAGACCTTTTTATTCAAACAATATTTTAACAACATATAATATTTATAGGTTTTAATTGTGCAGCCAGGGTGTTTCTGGGTTTTAACTGTATTTGTATTATATTTATTTATTTGTGTGAGCCGTCCCGAGGCTATATAGCAAGGGGACGGCATACAAAAACTATAAATAAATAAATAAATAAAATCAAACAAAGTCAAGAAAAAGTATATCTGTTACTGTTACATATCAGCATGGAAACAGCTTAAAAGCTTCACTCATGAATTTTAATGAAAGGGGAAGTACCATGATAACCATTGAGGAGATCTGAAAAACAAGAACATTTAATATTAGTAATATTGAAGTGAACCTGTCTTTTAGAGTTCTGCTCTGAACTACACATATTATAGTTTGCAAAAGTATTTTCCATTGTGTGTATACCAACTGGATGCCACACCTACTAACCATAATCTTAATTTATTAGGATCCGTTCCCAAGCATGAGGAGATGTCACCACCAAGATCCTTTCCGATTTCAGTAGACAGAGATTTTGAACTAGTTCCATATGAAGACATTGACAATGAAAATGATTTGGAACCTGGATCAGGGTTTATCAACCGAAGTAGAAATTCAACCACGATTGTATATAATATGTCTAATGACACGAAGCAATACTTGACTGGTAGATGGCTGACCCTTTTTGTTCCTTCAGTCTACACCGTGGTCGTCATATTGAGTCTTCCTCTGAACATCATGGCAATTCTTGTGTTCCTGATAAAATTGAAGGTGAAAAAACCAGCGGTAGTCTACATGCTCCACCTGGCTTCTGCTGATGTACTCTTTGTGAGTGTGCTTCCTTTTAAGATTATCTACCATTACTCTGGAAACAACTGGGCATTTGGACGTGAAATGTGTGGTTTTGTCATTGCTGCTTTCTACTGCAATATGTATTGCTCCATACTGCTGATGACAGTGATAAGCATCGACCGCTTCCTGGCAGTGGTATACCCGATGCAGTCTCTGTCATGGCGTACTGTAAGGCGTGCCTCTGTGGTGTGTGTAGCCATCTGGCTTGTAGCCATAGCTGGGGTGATACCTCTGCTTATCAATGACCTAACACAGGAAGTACCTCAGTTAAACATTACGACCTGTTATGATGTGCTGAAGAGAAATTATCTTGAAGAATATTACCTTATATTTTTTATTGTTTTCTCTTCGCTTTTCTTTTTTGTGCCATTAATTGTTTGCTTTGTGTGCTATGTGTGTATCATCTGGTGTCTTAGCTCTTCAGACATTGCTGCAAAGCAAAGTAAAAAGATACGGGCTTTACTCTTGTCCATAGCTGTTTTCACAATTTTTATTATGTGTTTTGGTCCAACAAATGTTCTCCTGTTAGTCCATTACATCCATTTTTCTTACAAAGACTATGTTGGGAATATCTATTTTGCTTATCTTCTTTGTGTCTGTATTAGCAGTATAAGTTGCTGCATTGATCCTTTGATTTATTATTATGCCTCTTCTGAATGTCAGCAACAAGTTATCAACCTCTTGTGCTGCAAACAAAGCTCTGAATCCATTAGTAGCACCAGTGACCATCTAATGACTAGAATCAGCCGAAGGGGAACTTGCACCAGTACAGTGAGTAACAGCATTTACAGAAAGTTGTTAACATAATCTTTCATGGACGAATGCACATTTTGAGCACTAACACTTTATAGTACTCTGTTTCCAAGATAGTGTGTTGAGAAATATTGGCATGCAGATATTTTTCACATGTTTCTTACCATAAAACAGCATTACGAGAGAGGTAGCATGTGGGAAGAGGAAAGCGAGGACCCTAATGAGGTGGATATAGTGTGTGCGGATGGGTATGCACTTCTACATTCATACTCTATATGCTTAGCATCCCTCTGTGTCAACCTTGTTGGAAAGAGCCAGGTAACCACAGCATTTATTTTTATTTTCATCATTTTGATCCCAGTTATTTTGAAGGAAACCTACTACTGTTTGCATAGACTTGCCACCTTATTGGCATAACACGGGGGAACACAACCATTTTGGCTCCTTTTTGGCATACTCAGAATCACATCTAACACTTTTTCTCACAGGTAGAAACACACAACTGAAATATAAGAGACGAGTTTCTCTTGCTAGCACTAATGGTAGCAAGGGAACATCTTCTTTTGTCTGCTCTTTCAGCAGTGCCAAGATACTATTTCTAGGACTGTGTTAGGAATCTTTCCAGGTGTATGAATCCATATTCAGAGGTTTCCCTGGGCATTCACGGGGTGCTTGCTAGGAATTGAGCCCCAAGTTCTGCACAAGCATTACCCCTTTTCCGTGCCTGGTGCTTCACCTGCCAGCTGCACTGGGTATGAAAGAAGGTTTGGCACCAAGAATGGTGCCTGGCACAATTGCTCACAGCATCTCTCTTCTGTGTCCTACAGTCACCCTTTGGGCAGCTGCACCTGATGAGGAAGATTAGCAGTTGTGCAACTGGTAGTCCATAAGCATTCATGGGCTTCCTCTTGACTCAGCTCATGTTGCAGGACCAGACCAAGCATGAGAGGAAGTATCCAGCCGCCAGAGGGACAGATTTTACAAGGGTTTGTCCCAATCCTCAGCGACACCACAATTTTTTCATGGTGAAAGAGGTTGGCAGATGACTCGAAACAGATGACTAGAAACTGCCTGGTGAGCTGCTTGCTATACTTTTTGAACCTCCGGCATAGTGTTATCCTGGATCTATTTTTGGTCATCTTACAGAGTGCTAGGGTGCTGTGAACTGGTTTTGTGGTGGACTACTTCCCCATCAGAATCAACTAAGACTTAGTCCCTAGGGTGAGGTTTATGCTTTCTCTGAGTACAAAAGTGTCCAGAAAAGAAATTATAGCTATATAAAAATTACCATGAATTCAGAATTATACATGTATATTTTTCACTTTGTGTGGATAATATAATGTATGCTTCACTAAATGAGAGATGAAAAATAACAGTCCTATACACGTCTATTTAGATTTAGGAGCTATTGCCTTCAGCTGGGCTTATCTCAGTCCAGCAGCCTGAAAGTGAAAAAGAAATATCTGCTTATAATGTTAGAGATGCTCACAATATGCTAATAATTTATTGGGATGTATTGCATTACTCTTTGAAATTCATTGTTTTTCCATTGTTTACCATTAAAAGTTACATACCGCAAACCTGTGGTATATAATAGTATCTAGACCACCATAGGATTCTTCAGATTCTGATCTACAGAGTTGGAAAATCACTCCAACCTCAGAACTGAGAATCCTCATTCAGATCCCCCTTGCCTCCATGCCAGCTGTTTCTTCAGGGTCACAAGACTGACCTCAGAGAAGGGCTTTTGGGATTGTTACGAGGGGACTGGAGCATATGGCACATTTTGACAGTATTTCAGCTTTCCCACTCCAGTGGTGCATTTAGCCAAAATCAGTTATTCAAGTGCTTTTCAGAGCAAGAGGAGCACAGACTTGGCCATTGCCTCAATGTTCTTTTCATAAGTGCAGAAGGCCCATAATCCTCCATGTTACATAGTTACACTCATCCCTTGTGCCCAAAGTGTGTTTAGTTGGTTTTGGTAAGGAAAGGAATCTTTACAGAAGCATCTTAAACTGACTCCCATTGCCTTTCTTGTTGGTTGAACCATACATCAAAATGTACTCTATGTAAGAAGATGTAGGTATACTTTATCAAGCTGCATGTGTTCATTTTTACAAATGCATAAACACTGAAAATGTATATTTTTGCAGTCCTGTAATAATATATACTTCTGAGTTAACCAAATACATTTCTTTCACATTTTGTTTTGTTCAACTATAATGCTGAAGCTTTTTATCTTATTCTCTTATTTTTTGAAAACTGAATTAAACTGAACTAATAATAAATATATGACCTCTCCCTGCTTTGTTGATGTGTCAATCCATAATGCAAGCTTGCCATATATATCTCCAATCTGATATCTGTTCAGTTAAAAATTAAAAGAGCTGCCATTTCTGGCAGTTAGCTGCAAACTCATCATCCACTGTCTGTATGCTAGATTAACAAGGAATGCAGCCTTATGCATATTTAGGGCCTACAGTTCTCCATATGTCCCAGAGCTTTTTGCAGAACTTTTTGCTGGCTAAACATGCTTAGGCAGGCACCCAAAATTATTTTAAAATATTTTAAAATAAGTAATGCAGGCTGCCATCGCAATATTGTAAATACCCCTTTCTGCAAATAATCCTGATTACAGAAAGAGAAAAGGTTTGTAATTTAAAGCAATATGACAGAACGTCAGAGTTAGTAAATGAGTGCTTTTTAAAATCACATAGCTTGTATGGCAAATATGTCATTTTATACACCTTCCATGCTTTGTATTGTTCTCTTATTGTATCTGCAAGAGTGAGACTAACTCAGAATAAGGTCAGCTAAACATTTCTTGCACATATTTTACTATATGCCCATCACTTTGAAAAGGAATTCAAATTTTGGTGACAGTTTCAAGAATTAAACTTGAGGTTCTTATTCTAACCTTAGTTAGAGCCTAAGGTTATTGGGCTCATTATTAAATGAATAAATATTTTATGGGTGGGGGGGTGGCTCTGTAATGCGTGTGCCTCATCTTCCACTGTGCAGCCATCCCTGGTGGACTGTATCATCCTGCACTTCAAAGTGCTGGTAAAGAAATGCCTTAATTCCCCCCATAGGATTTCTTCAGATCAGGAAGTATAAGCAGCTTAGGAGGTGGCAGACCCATGGAAAATGAAAGAGAACACACACACACACACCAGCACTCTCTACTAACCAATTAAAAACACCACCAAAACAATTCAAAATAAATTCTAAAATGATCTGAGAATGAGGCAAGCCTCTTCAAGAAACTGGAGGACAGATTTTGGCATAGCATTAGCTCTACATGGGTTATACGTTGTCACCACTTCTGTGGGGCTGTACAAAACACTGCCTGCCTCAAATCATACCTGCTATAGGACTTTCAGGGAAACAGCAGTATTCTAAGAAGAACATGGATTACAGGCATCTACACTTGCCTTTCAGGAAATTAACATTGGGACCACCCTTGTGGTGACCCTTTTTCAGCTGAACTGGAAGAGTCATTACTAGAAGCGAGATATACAAGTTTTCAGAATACAATTTTTCTTTCAGAGAAAGTGCAAGATTTTTCTTATTTCTCCATTCCTTAGAAATAACTGCCTACTTTGTAGATTTTCTTTACCATTTTTGAGTGGTAACCATCATCAGTCCTCTTTTCACCCCCACAGAGACACAAAATTCCCCTGAACAAATAGGGATAGTGGAGAATTTAAAATGGAGACCAGGCATCCTTTGGAGCAGCATCATTAAAACCCTTTGGAAAAACTAAAGAAGCTGTGCTATAACCCCTGTCAATGAGAAAGCTTTGGCTTCTTGCCTTGGAAAAATTTGGTGAAATTGTTCACTGCAGCCCCCATATCTATGCTCACAAATCCTGGAGAATATTTAGGGCTTTTATATAAAGCTCCAGTCTTGATGACATGGTCACACTTGAACTATGTAATAGCTTGCTTATTTGTAACCTTTGTTCTGCTCGGTCACACTCCCTTATAATCTTCCAAGGCTTTTGTTCAATTGTACATTTTAGAACTGATCCCAGAACAGGTTTGTATGTGTTTATAACAAATAAAGAGTTCACCTAGCTGAAATCTAACTCATGTCATATTTGCAGTATCATAGTACAAAAGGTTTCAGAACTTGCGTGTGTACAAGAGAGAATGTTAGTGTTCATTAGACTTAACACTATCAGAGTGCTAATGTGAGCCAATAGAATTATATTACTCTTCAATATGAGAGGATTATTTTTCTGTGGTAATTGAATTGCATCAGTGTATCCCCAGTTTATTATGCCAATAGCAGTGAAATATAGGTGAAACTAGTTTAACATATTGAAAAACAGCTACAGAAAAACCATTCTCATACCTGTAAAAAGCACCTGTGGGGTTGTTCATACTTTTCTGCTTTTTCAAGTACCTAGAAACTTGGGAAGGTGTGGAAAAGGTGGAGAACACTGAGAACAGCCAGTTCTTTGTAGTCTCTGTGCATCACACGTATGGGCTCTGTGCCTGCGCAGTGCCTGCATTCAGGAAGAGTCTCCTAGCTAAGCTTAGTAATTTTTGTGGGAGCAAGAGCAGTGGCCAGACAAATGGGCTTTGGGCTGCTGCAACCAGCTGGAGCACATAAGTGGCAATGGGGTCTATCGACACCTTACCAACCCTACCACTGTAGGGGTCAATTCAAAATACACATGCACCAACAGCAACGCCTGGGCACCTCTGAAAAAAATGACCAAAATTCATAAACAAAATCACATTTGTGCAAACTGTAGGTGCAGTCTTTTTTTCAGCATTCTGTTGAATTTAGGCCACTACCACAGGATTCCACAAACAGACATGAGTGCAGCAGCACTCCCCTGCACAAGTTCCCCAGCAACTGGTGCCTATGTGTACACTGTCTATATAGCATATCAGAACTAGTAGCAATTGGCAGCCTTATCCTCTCCTCCATGAGTCAGCTCAACCCCTTTTTAAAGACATCCAAACTGAGGTCTAAATAGGGATCTCTTCTCCCCATGCTAGAGAAAGCTGCCCTTCTCTGCCACGGAGAGGGACTGTCTTTTTCTCTGTGTAGACAGAAGCATGAGTTGATCGATCCTGCCTCTGCCTCCACGAGGAAAACGCAGGTTCTCGATGCTAAGAGAAGCAGCTGCAATAGCTGTGTGCCTCACTCTGGGGGAAAAAATCCGCCATGATGTCAGGTTGGAAGTCTTCTGTTGTCCCGCTAACATCCTCTGGTTTCCAGGGGTGAATCAGAGAGAAGGGCCTAAACAGCTCTCTGCTCCTGCTTGGTGATGTCTTCGTGTGTTACCATTTTTATTTGGGTATTGTCTGTTTAATCTCTCTCTCATTGTCTCTGTCTATATATATGCAACTTGCAAACTTTCCAAATAATTTTTATCTGTCTTAAAGAGGTAGTAAAAATGCAGAACACAATGAAAATGGAGCAGCGGCTGCAGATGTGTCTATGCACATGCATGTGCAAATCTTAAGACCGCGAAATGTCAGCCACTTTCTGTGTCTCAAGATCACCCTGCCTGCAGCATTCTGAGTTCCATCTTCATCAATTTATCTATGTATCTACAAACATCCATTGCAAGCACCTGAAATATTTAGGCACAGCTGGTCACATTCCTCTAACATTCATAGACCAGCTTGTATATTGCCCTTGTTGCACATTGGAAGTTTACACATTTGAACACATGAAGAGAGATGGCCATTTTCTTCAAGCACAAAGTGCTGCCAGTCCAACGAAGAAGCAAGCATGCCTTCAACTAGCAGCACTACTTGCAGTTCAAATCTGCACTGTTTCCCATACGTGGCTTTTCAAATTGGACTGTGTAGATATTTGTGTTTATTGATGGGAACCTGGAACCACAACAACGTCCTTATAGCTAGTGCAACGTCTGACTTAGTATCTGCACATACAGATGTAGACAACTTGTGACCATGATGGTGTGTGTGCTCTGATGAAGTGAACAGTGATTGACTGCATGAGAACATCACTGGGTGTGTAGACCACTGTATTTTTTCCAGAGCACCAGATCTGGTGGTAGTGATGCCTGTTGCCCACCAGAGGTTGCCATTGATTCACCAGAGCTGGCCAGCCAGGCTGAGCCAAGCACGTGAAGAGCTTGGTGTAGAGGAGTTTGCCATTAAGATAGCAGAAGCAGGAGTGGTATGTGGCATGACCATGTGACCCATTTATCTACTTCAGTGGTGGACAACTTGTGGCCCTCCCAAGTTTTTGACCCACAAATCCCACCAGCCCTAGCCAGCATACACCAATGGTGGGGAATTGTGGGAGTTGTAGGTCAAAACATTGCCCACCCCACAAGTTGCCCACCCCAATCTTTTCCTCCTCTGAGAGAAATAAACCAAGGAGATGAGACCTAGCATTTCTACGGACAATGAATATTTTTAATTTATTGCTTTAAATATTTTTTATTCTTTTTAAAATCCGTATGGATTGAGATAAACTGAGAAGTGTCCATCTTCAGCAAAAAAAGGCAAAACAGGATTAATGGGGAAATGTGCTATTTGACACTGCATATTCTCTAGAAAAGCTGCTTAGCTTAGGCAATCCTTCAGACAGAGTGTTAGAGGTCTCTTGGGGTAGTGCAACATAATTCATATTAGGGCCAATGTCAGATAGGATATTGCCCACTGTTATGACTCTGAATGACTTCTAGAGGATTGGCAAGGATGTCTCACTTCAAACTCCTTAACAGCAGCAACACAAAAGTCTATTTTGTACCTGAAACAAGAAACCTGAAGAGAAACCAGGAGCAGATTTTTGTGTGAAAAAACTGAGAGATAGGTCCTTGTAACAAAACCAAATTCATGGGCTTAGCCATATGGTTTGCCCCTCTTTAGTTCGAAGCATATGACAACATTTAGCCCCAGCCAGTGACTCATGTAGATCTAGTAAAGAACAACAGAAAGGCTGATTCTGCAAGTTTGCCTGGGAACATTGCCTAACCTAAGGGTGATAGAAAGTAGATCTCTGGGCATTTGAGACTCCCTCTGGTGGCCTGATGGAGAAGACATCCTAGTTTACTTTGCAAGTATTTGCAGTATTTTGCCTTGGACCTGCAGAACCAGAGCAGCTGGAAGTCACAGGAGGATCTATAAAAGGCTACCCAAGAGTACTCAGTTTGGGCTCAGTGTGAATCTTTGTGACAGCTGCTTTCAGCTCCCTTATGTCTTCAGTCATGTTTTAACTCTCATCTGTTCTTGCCTTTGTTCCTGGTCTTGTCGTGCTAGTCTTACCTCTTACCTAGTCCTGACACTGCTTTTGCTTCTGTTCCTGTTATGTCATGCTAAGTGGCGCTTGTCTGAGCATTTGTTGCTTATCTTTCCACCTCTAACACCCCTGGCCTGATGTTCCAGTCAAGAACACTTGCTGCTGCTGTGCTGGAGTTAATGCCATGTTGGCAGGGGTTTCTGCCAGTTGAAGTCCCAAACATCTGGAGAGCTATTTTCTACCCACCCCTGCCTTAATACATTTAAACACTATATCTGGCATTATTTCTTGTTTGCTCTGACAATGTCAAGGGTATTTGAAAGAGTGTAAAATGGAACCTTAATAAGGTTTCATGGGTAGGTCATTTCATTTAGAAGGTGAAGTATAACTCCAATGCCTGCTCACTCATGAAGTCCTCTGGATGGTTTTATTTATTTATTTATTTATTTATTTATTTGTTTATTTATTAAAACATTTTTCTGCCGCCCCATTCGCCGAAGCCTCGGGGCGGCTTACAACAATAAGTTTTGGACAAGTCACTTAAGTTATTAAGATGAGAAATTAGATTAATAACAAAGCACTTTGTGCACTGAAAGTACTCAGGACAAGGCAAGCAAGTTCAATAATTAGGTTTATTGTTCTTTTTTTTTTTCTGGAAATGGATATGTTCAAAACCATGTCAAATGCATCTGTATCCATTACAGCCATCAAAGCCATTTCCCCAAGAATATTTTGTTAGAATACTTTAATTGAGGACAAAGATCGCAAAACCACCAAGACATTTCTCCTAATTGCTAGGAATCTATTAATTACCATTATGAAAGGGTAGTCAGAAAGGAGAAATTAAAAAAACCAACCCACTGCTGCATCTCCATTAGTCTTGTGCTTTAGACAGTTGCAGTGGTGTAGTTAAATCTGAGTCTCTTGTTTCAAGCTAACATTTCAAGCTGAAACTGATGAAAAGATGAAAAGCAGAATGAGACACTTTTAGTGGGGAGAGCTGCTTTCTTTTTGTGTAAATCCAGTTTACACTTGGAAACTTGAAAGTCCAGATGCCACTTTGGAGGAAAAATGGAGCTGCCACTGAAGATACCACTTTCTTTGCTCAGCATCTTCTGCAACTTGTTTAGCACAGCAAGAGCACACAGTGAGTAAATGACATTTCTGTTTGTCAATGATTCCACATGAGCTGTCTTGACAGAAAGTGGTGGAACAAGAAACAATACTATAGTTCTTATTCATTGCACTCTCTTCTCTTTTGGTGGAAAGCTACCTTGTCCAAACTATTGTGAGCAAAGGGGAAGGGGGAAGAAAATAGCTTTTCTGTGTTTAAGGAATGCTTTCCGATCTATGCATGTTATATATGTGGATTCTGATCTGAGAGGGTGCTATTCTAGTTCAATAATTGTTTAGAGTACCCCTAAATCAACTTCTTCTTTTTGTACCTTCTTTTGCAAGGAGAGTACGTGGCTCATACAACACATGATTTCTTGCTCTTTAAGATGCACTTGGACTATGTTGAAAAACATGATAATTGCATATAAAAATTATGCACCACTTCAAACGTTTCCTGTCCCTCCCCCCCCACCCCCCCCACACACACACAGACAAAATATTACATCCCACTAGAAAGACAAAATCTCTGAGGCTTTCCGCAATTCCTGGTCAAGTCATTGCAAATTCATAATGTTAGCGACACCTGCTGTCACATTCCTTCACAATCTGGACCACCCTCCGTTCCGTCGAGCAGACACTTAGAATATAATACTATAGCGGAGAAGAGTTGTTTATGCCATAGCAAGAGGCCCTAATGTTTTTGGATCTCCCACTCCATGGTCTGCCCTCTGCAAGGAAATTTGGCTTTGGAAACCCACACCATGGAAACCTCCATGACTGCTTCATATCTGATATTAGAACTCCAAAGTCTAGATAGAGGTGTACTGCATTCATGCTTGAAGAGACTGTGTAAGATTTGGCCTCCCAGTTACCACAGGCACCCCAAAGAAGTGGCAGATCTATGCCATTAACTTCCTTACATTAGGGTCAATGGGAGAACATCTCTAAGACAAAAACAAGGCTGGGGAAGGAAAGCGTGACTGGAAAATTCCTCTGTTCCATCCTCACTTCCGCCCAATTGGCATGAGCCCAACAGACCTTTGGATATGAGATTTCACCCATTTGATCTCAAGATAGAATTACGTTCTATGTTCCCTTGGATGCTTTAACTACCCATCAGCTGAATTTGCTTAATGGCATTGGTATGGACATAAAATGGGAGGGAAGAAATGCCATACTGAACTCCCTAAAGTAACTCTCTCCATATACATGGGGAGAGAAAGAGAGAGAGAGAGAGAGAGAGAGAGAGAGAGAAATGGAAGTCATGCTTGAAATGAAATTACTTCTCAAGCAACACTTTAAAAGCCCTATTTATTTGATGCTTTCATAGTAGAAATGTCAAGGCTTTCAACAAGCCAAGTTTAGCAAAGAACCAGAAGCACCCTTTGTTCTGAGGCAGGGATCGGCCAGGGAATGCTCCATGGACCTCCAGATTTCCCCGGGCAGTGATGCATCAATCCCCTTGAAGCCAAGAATAAAGGACAGCACCTCCTGCCATACATTTTATGGAGTTCTTCTCTTCCCTGCATTCAGAAGCTGCCAGGTTGTGCACAGGCTCTAACCTCCCCAGCTTCTTGGGAGACATGGGTGAGGGCAGAAACATCCTTGCAGAAAACATAGGTATCTAAAGAACATACATGGGACAGCAGCTTCAAAGGAATTATCTCTGGGGCCTTCCCTGACAAGCGGAAGGTCATGAACATTGCTCCAAAAGCTATTTTGGCTTTTGGACACTGGGCAAGTTCACTGCATTAACCTTCTTGACATTCAAGTAGAGCCCATCCAATACATATGCAAATCTACATCTCTCCCCACTGTGCTCTGCTGAAAAGAGTTCTATTCAGAATTATAGCATCGTTTACAGTGGTGTTTGTATTTTGCTTCTTTCAGATTCATCAGGTGAACATAAGCCCAAGGGTCTTTTGCCTATTGCTACATCAAAGGACATTGAAAAATACTTGACTGATCCATGGCTGACTAATTTTGTTCCTACCATTGAGATTCTTGTGTTTACTTTGGGTCTTCCTTTAAACATTATGGCAATCCTTATATTTGTGGTCAAAACAAAGCTCAACAAGCCAGCTGTAGTGTACATGTTCAGCCTGGCATCTGCTGATGTTCTCTGTGTGAGTGTGCTTCCTTTGAAGATAATCTACCATTACTCAGGAAACCACTGGGCATTTGGACGTGAAGTGTGTGGTTGTGCCGTTGCTACTTTCTACTGCAATATGTATTGCTCCATACTGCTGATGACGGTGATAAGCATCGACCGCTTCCTGGCAGTGGTATACCCGATGCAGTCTCTGTCATGGCGTACTGTAAGGCGTGCCTCTGTGGTGAGTGCAGCCATCTGGCTTGTAGCCATAGCTGGGGTGATACCTCTGCTTATCAATGACCTAACACAGGAAGTGCCTCAGTTAAACATTACGACCTGTTACGATGCGCTGCAGTTTTCTCTTGTTAAAAAGACCTTTCACTATTACTACACTGCATTATCTGTGATGTTCTTTTTCATTCCATTGTTAATCTCTACCACCTGCTATGTGTGCATAATACGGAAGCTTGCTGCATCTAATGTTGCTGGAAACCTGGGTAAGAAGAAGCATGCCATCCTCTTGACTTCAGCTGTCCTGTGCTCTTTTATTGCTTGCTTTGGCCCAACACATGTCATGCTCCTGATGCAAGATTTTTGGCCAGATGAACAACTGGAGCATCTCTATGTTGCTCATTTATTATGTCTCTGTGCTGGTACCCTCAACTGCTGTATCGACCCCTTGATCTATTATTATGCCTCCTCAGAATTCCAAAAACAGTGCTGGAATCTCCTGTGCCAAAGAAAGCATTCGGCTTTTGACAAAGACCTTCGAAGAAAACACAGCAGTACAACAACCTTCTCATGAACAATTTGTCTCCCGCCTGGTCTTCTGTGACAGATCGCAGGCCTGGGCCCTCCACATCACAGGCACAACTTTTAGTTTGCAGTGGCTCACTTCAATGTCTGTGCATTTCCTTCTCACTCAAGTTGAGTCAGGGTTGGTGGGCAACACTGCTGCTTCCTCTTTTCTATAGTGTCTCAAAGTATGTGTATGTCCCCACCACAGTATATGTGTACATGTCTTGCTACCACACTGTGTATCTGTATGTGTCTCCCCACACACCAGTGTGGGTGGATGTAGCCCCTGAACCTCCCAGAAAAGCCAAACCTTGTGCACCCCTGCTAGATTGGGCGTTGGGGGCACTGCTCTGCAGTGGTTCTTCTCCAATCTGGCTGACCATCCAGATGGTGGCGCTGGGGGACTTTTGCTCTGCTCCATGACCTTTGGCTCCATTAGTCCCTCATGCTCTTTAATATCTACATGAAACTGCTCGGTTGGGTCATCAGGACATTTGGGCAAAGGTGACATCAGTACACGGATGACACTCAGCTCTGCCTCTCATTTGCATCTAATCCAGGTGACTGCTCTGAACCAGTGTCTGAGCTTGATAATGGGCTAGTTTGTGAGCCAATAAGCTGAAGCTCGTCAGATAAGATGGAGGTGCTGTTGGTGGGGAGTCCATCTGTTCAACTGGGGAATTTTCAACCTATCCTGGATGGGGATGCACTCCCCTAAAGGATAAGGTTTGCAGCCTTGGACTGTTCCTGCATCCCAAGTTGGCACTTGCAGCTCAGGTAGACTCGATGTCTAGGAATGCTTATTGACTGGTTTATCAGCTGCATCCCTACTTGGATGAGTGGGGCCTTGCCGTGGTTATCCAAGCACTGCTAACCTCCCACGCAGATTACTGCAATGCACTCTTTGAAGACAGCCCAAACAGTGCCACCTGTTCAAAAATCAGGCAGTGCACCTGCTAACTAGGAGCAGAGCTCATGAGCACATTATGCCAGTCCTATATAGGCTACATCGGCTGCCGGTTGCTGTGCAAGCCCAATTTAAATTGCTTACAATAGCTTATCAGGCCCTAAACAGCTTGGGGCCACGCTATTTGAGGGAGCACCTTTCTCCATATATACTTTCCTGATCACTGCAGTCAATGCCAAGGCCCTCGTCTACATTCCTCCCCCAAGTGAATTTGATGAGGGAGCTGGCAAGGAGGAGGGCATTCTCTTTATGAAATTGAATCCTTCGAGAAATTAGGCTGGCAGTGACACTGCATTCTTTCAGGCGACAACAGAAAACCTTTTTGTTCCATGGTTTTTTAAATTTTAGTTGTGATCTATGTTGTATTATTGGATAATTCCTTTATATTCCCCTCTCAGTTTATTAATTTATCATTTGGTTATTTATTTTATCTATTTAATTTATTTTCATTATTATAATAAGTTGTTCCATTATTGTTAATTTTATTGACTTTATTGTTTTATTCTATTGTTGAATTTACTCTTTTTGATTGTATGTAAACTGCCTAGAGAGCCTATCTCTAATTCGGTGGAATATAAATCAAATATACGAATAAATGTGAGGACTGGCCCTAACAGAAAGGTAGAAATAAATCTTTGCCTCTCCGCTGCCATTAATGTATACTCTATAAAGCAGCCATGGAGATAACCCCAAGAAATAATTTCCACAAACTCAGATTACGAATTACCCTTTAGACCAGACCAGGTGCCTTTTGTATATGCTGGACTATGACTCCAACAGTCCCTCAGCTGGCATAGCTGGTGGAAGAAATCTGGACTAAATCTTCTGTAGCATTAGATGGATGTGATTGCATATTATTCTTTGCAAAACCTGACTGCCTTCTACAGCTTCTTTCTATGAGCCTAGTACACTTAAAATAACCATTGTTGCTGTTGTTGTTGTTGCTGTTGTTAGTCGTGAAGTCATGTCTGACCCATCGCAACCCCATGGACAACATTCCACCAGGCCTTCCTGTGAGTCCACTTAAGCTCACACTGACTGCTTCAATGACATCCATCTAGCCACCTCATTACCTGTCGTCCCCTTCTTCTTCTCCCTTCAATTGTTCCCATCATTAGGGTCTTCTCCAGCTCTTTCTTGTAAAGTTCTTCTGTGCAATCTTGCCACCTCTTCTTAATCTCTTCTGCCTCTGTTAGGTCAATGCCATTTTGGTCCTTTATCATGCCCATCTTGGCATGAAACATTCCCTTCATATCTCCAATTTTCTTGAAGAGATCTCTGGTCCTCCCTATTCTATTGTTTTCTTCTATTTCATTGCACTGTTCATTTAAGAAGGCATTCTTATCTCTTCTAGCTATTCTCTGGAATTCTGCATTCAGTTGGTTGTATCTTTCTCTTTCTCCCTTCCCTTTCTCTTCCCTTCTTTCCTCAGCTATTTGTAAAGCTTCCTCAGACAGCCATTTTGCTTTCTTGCATTTCTTTTTCTTTGGGTTGGTTTTTGTTGCTACCTCTTGTACAATGTTGCGAACTTCCGTCCATAGTTCTTCAGGCACTCTCTCTATCAGATCTAATTCCTTAAAACTATTTGTCACCTCTACTGTAAATTCATCAGGAATATGATTTAGGTGGCCTAGTGCTTTTCCCTACTCTCTTCACTTTAAGCCTGAATTTTGCAACAAGAAGCTCATGATCTGGGCCACAGTCTGCTCCTTGTCTTGTTTTTACTCACTGTATAGTGCTTTTACTGACTGTATAGAGCTTCTCCATCTTTGGCTGCAGAGCACATAGTCAATCTGATGTCTGTGTTGACCGTCTGGTGATGTCCATGTGTAGAGTCATCTCTTGGGTTGTTGGAAAAGAGTTTTTGCTATGATCATCGTATTCTCTTAACAAATTCTACCAGCCTGTGCCCTGCTTCCTTTTGTGCCTGTTATTTGCCTGTTATTCCGGTTATCTTTTGACTTCCCACTTTAGCATTCCAATCCCCCATGATGATAAGGACATCATTTTTTGGTGTTAATTCTAGAAGGTGTTGTAGGCCTTCATAGAACCGGCCAACTTCAGCCTCTTCAGCATCAGTGGTTGGGGCATAGATTTGGACTATTGTGATGTTGAATGGTTTGCCTTGGATTTGAACTGAAATCATTCTGCCATTTTGGAGATTGTATCCCAGTACTGCTTTTCCTACTCTTTTATTGACTATGAAGGCTACTGGATTTCTTCTGAGGGATTCTTGCCCATAGTAGTATACCTGATGGCCATCTGAATTAAATTCACCTACTCCTGTCCATTTTAGTTCACTGATTCCTAAGATGTCGATGTTCAGTTTTGTCATCTCTTGTTTGACCACATCCAGCTTGCCTTGATTCATGGATCTTACATTCTAGGTGCCTATGGGGTATAGATCTTTACAGCATCGGACTCTCCTTTCACCACCAGATACATCTGCAACTGAGTGTCCTTTTGGTTTTGACCCAGTTGCTTCATTCTTTCTGGTGCTACTAGTACTAGCCGTCCGCTCTTCCCCAGTAGCATATTGGACACTTTCCGACCTGAGGTGCTCATCTTCCGGGGTCATATCTGCAGTCTCCTTTGTGATTTTGTTTGGGGCTTTTCCTCACATATTTAATACTGCATGCTACTTTAAAATGTTACATAGCAACTTCTTTAAGGCTAAGTTCTCTTGGTTTGGATCCAGAATTCTGATGGAATTCCACTGAGCTATGGACTTGGACTTCCCCACCTCCTCTCTCACAGCACAGTTACTCCAGCACCCAGAAAATGCTACATGGGTTGTCCGAAGGAGATCCTGCCGAATGCTGTGAGCTGTGATGGGGCCGGGGGAGAGGGGAGGCTCCAAAAATTAGGCAGAGGGATCTTCCATGAGTGGAGGCCATCCTATTGCAGAAGGCAGTTCCTGGACCTGCAGCTCAAGTTCTTTATATTTGCCAAGAACTAGCAAATGTGCTTTAAGAAATGGAATTGGTGTTACCTAATTTCTGTGGCCAACAGCATGAAGAAACTGGTTCACAAAGGCCAGGAGAAGCTGGAGACACACCGGTTTGCCATCAGCACTTCCTGGAGCTGATATGTTAAGTGGTGGGGGAGTTCCTACCATAGGAAACAGTAATGCCATCATAATTTTCAAACGTTTTGTTACCCAAAAGTAATAAAAGTGTTACCTTTCCAATGGAATTGTACGCTTAGTGACCATTCCAGCTACTGCTGAAAACATTTCTGTAAAGTACATGGTAAGCCACTGGACACTAACAGGTAGTTACAGAAGCAGAGCAGTTCCAAAGAACTTCCACATTGGAGACTGCTAAGGCAGAAACGAAAAGCACCATACACATAACACAGTATTCTCTGTGTTAGTTTCCAAACACAATACCAAAAAAAATGAAAATTCTTCAAAACAAGCAGAAACCAAGCAACAAAAAATGCCAAGAAAAGAACAAAATACGGAAAACAGTGTAGCATGGCTCCCAGCTGGCTCCCACCACGCCATCCTTCCCCTCCTTGGCCCCTTCCCGGCAGCACTAGCGCACCCCAATGCATGGCCAACCGAGGAAGAGGTGGCGCAGCACAGCCAGCGCCTGTGCTGGTCTGCGGCAAGCGGGACGCAGCTTCCCCTCCTGGACCAGCAGGAAATCTCCCACGGACCAGCGGCTGAGAACCACTGGCTTATAGGACAGGTGAGAAGCCATGTGTGATTAGAGGGCCAGTGTGGTGCAATGGTTACGAGTGCTGGCGTGGGACCCAGGTGATCTGGGTTCTAGTCCCTGCTCAGCCATGGAGCTCACTGGGTGACTGTGAGCCAGTCACTGCTGCACAGTCTGACCTACCTCACAGGGCTGTTGTTGTGAGGATAGTACAGAGAGCTGGAGAACCTTGTAAACTGTCTTAGTTCCTCGCTCGGTAAAGGAATAAAGATGGGATAAAAATGCAAAGTAATAATAGGATGGGCCATTAGTGCCAGAATGCTCTCTAATACCTACCGATGCACTTGCCCTGCTGAATTGTTGAGGGTGTAATCCCATGCTGCTATGCTGACTCCGGGGAGCACTCTGTGGTCAAAGCTGAGACTCCCGCCACCCTCACAGCCAGTGCACTTCCTTCTGTGCCAGCTGCAGCTCTGAGGATGCAAGAACCACCATGGGGCCAGCATATGGTGGGTGGAGATGGGACTGTGCGCTGCCACCACCTTACAAGGATTCTTCATGGCCCCTTGGCTGCTCTCCTTGCAAGCCAGCCTAAAACACTTGCATAGCCCCGATCAGCTGTCAGCACTTTGGGGGTCAGCGAAGTACCCAGGCCATCCTGGCCTCTGCTCCTTCTGCCCTCTGTTAGATGCCCATCATTCTTTGAGTTTGGAGGGTTATGGGCAGCCACAGCGGATGGTGCCCTCGCCTGCTGTGTGGAAGTCAAGACAAGCATAACATAAATGGATCTTCATTTTCTGACGGGCAAAAGACCAACATTACAGCATTAGAAAGATGAACACCTGACTGCTGCAACGCAGTGGATTTAAACTGCAACGTATTTGAATGGGTGGTATTTAGATGCTACCTGCAAATGGATCAATATGTGGACATTTTGTCTATCCTTATGTAAGTTTAGCATATGTGTTGATGTTGACAGAAACCTAATCAAACAAAGTTGTGAGAGGAAACTGCTACTTTGTTGGGTAGCAAGAGAAGTGCCCTGGGGCACACGGCCGAGGGCAATGGGGAAAGTGGCCAACACACGCAGCATCAGCACCAGGGCTGTGGCAGATATACTTCAGTTGGGTCCTGAATAAACAACTAGGTGCCCAGAGGCGTGTGGCTTAATAAGCTGCGGTGGCTGCAGTGAGCATGCTCACCTGGTGAGTGCCTCAAACTGGATTGGGTAACTGAGGTAACTGATCACAGCAGCTCTATTAGATAAGACAGGCATCGTATATAGCTCAGTCAGCCTCCACAATCAGGAGAAGCCAAATTAAGCATTTACAGCTGTCTAATGTAAAAAGTGCTGAATCCAGATTTTCTTGGCTCAAGTTATCTAGCTGGCTGCAGAATTTTGTTGGTTGTGTGCATGCTATGCAATACAGCTGTGATCCTAGGCAGCCAAGCATACAGAGTCTCTCTGTCTCTCTCTCAGCTTTATCTTTCCTAATTAAATTGTAGGACCAGTCCTGTAAAGCAACTTTCTAATGATATTCCTGCGGCTTCCAGCCTGTAAAGAGAGCCTCATGAGTTGTCAGTCCAGCAACCATGTAACTTGCCACATTTGCAGTAAATAAAATACATATGTTACCATGACTCAGAATAGCATTCCAGAATCACTGTCATATGTAATAATTTCCAGAGGCTGGTCATGTTAATCTGTTGGACCAAAAACAACAGGACTCTTTCAGGCTAATAAATTCTTTCTGGCATATACTTCAACAGATTGTAATGCATGTCATCAGACACATGGAATATATAAATCTGAAACTGTCCACAACTTGCAGAGATGAAGTGGACCATAGACTATGAAAGCTTTTGTTGGAATGAATATGTTGATCTTTGCTGCACCACAAGACTCTGTGCTTTTGTACTTTGGGTTCTGCAGCAGAATTACGATCAGCGCTCTACGAAGATTGTTTTCCTACATATCTTCTAGGTGGCACTGTGGTATAAAGAAATAATACAATTGCATTCCTGAGAATTAGCAGGTTGGTTTGTTTTCACAAATAACTCTGTATCTTCCTCACTGCAACATCACCACCATAAAATGCTTCTAAAAACCAGAAGTGAAACTGGAGGATGACGTCATCTGAAGCACCAATAAACGATGAAGAGTGGGGAATGATGAGTGCACAATAAAAAGCCTCATCCAAGAAAATAATAACATGGGTTCATCATATGTTTCCAAAGGAAGATGATTTAGAATCAGTTCCATGAAAACTCCATATAATACATGCCCGAATGAAGATATTTTATTCTAAAATGCAGTTGGACACTTTTTGCACTTGAGAAAAACCTGTTCAGTGGAAATGTAAGTGTTTGTGTAGCTGGGAATATGAACTATTTTCTTTTATTATTTTCTCTTAGAAAAATTCTAAGAAATGCATGGGGTGGAGTTAGGGCAATACCAGATTCTTGTGCAATTGAAAACAGTTCTTAGAGTAAATCCTACAGTGTGTGCCAAAGCCGGATCCTGCTAACATAGATGCAGGCAGTCCTTGGCTCAGCTGGCAAGGTATGAGCCACCGCTTTGTTGCCTGGAATGCAGAATCTCTTTCAGTGCAAGAACTGAAGCCTATTTTGGGGGAGCTCTTGAAGCTGCTGTGGTGAGCCGTGCTGAAAACAGGAAAAGCAGCAGCTCCTTTTAGCTAAATCCCCTCCCTGCCAGGAAGTGTGACAAAAGCCTTTTAAAATAAGAGGAAACGGTGCAAAAGCCACCAAGCCACCACAGGTTTAAGGTGGGGGTGGGGGGCAAGAGAATGTGAGGTGGCCGTGGGAGAGCTCCTGTAGGGGAGGGCTTCCCTACTCCATGGTGCGGAGAGCTGGGCTCCTCCACCAGACATTCAGCACCTTTGGTAGACATATTAAAACAGACCTTCTTGGGGCTGACTGGCTAGGGAGGTCAGATTCCTGAACATCCGCAGGGCAGGGTGACTGAAGGGACTGGCCCCCCACCTCCTTCCAACACCTGCTCGGGAATGGCCTCTCTGGCAGCAGTGCCCTGTCCCCAAGCAGCACTGCAGATAGGGTCCCCTGCCTCCTCCTACCTCCTGCCCAAGAGTAGGTCTCCAAGGATGCCAGTTGCAAGCTCTACCTCCAGGCCTTCCTCACCAGCAGTTCAAGAGGAGACCCCTCCACTCCTCCTTGCACAGGGAGCCCAGGCTCCCTAGCCCAGGCTCCCTTGCTGCCGGCTTCAGAGGACCACTCTTAAGGCACCAGTGAGGATGGCTGCTCCATACCATCTCCAGCAGGAAGCAGCATTCTGGCAGCAGCCCCCACTTGCTGCTCGGGCACTTTGGAGGGGCTGCCAGTGGCTGCCACTGGGAAGCTGCTTGGAAAGAGTGATAAGGAAGTTCTGCCACTCTCACCAGTGACTTGCCTGCTGTTGGGGCTCATCCATGGTCATTTGGGTTCAAATGACAATACACCCCACCATGGGTGAGAGCAACCCTAGAACAGTCATGGGTACTGCAGGGTGATTTGTTTTAAGCAGCCCATGTCCCCAAGACATGACAATTCCCAGTAAGAAACAACATCATTCAGGTCATCCAATCCAGTATGGATTGAGTGTGAGTTGTCTTTGCACCATGGGTTGCTGTTGAAATATGATTTCTTTTTTCCCCTTTTTTATTATTTTTATAAACAGAAAAAACCGTAAATACAATACATCACAACAACAATAATATAGCATCACAAAAACACAATAATAAAAATGTAAATAATAAAGTGCCCCCACCAGACCAGAGACCAATACTACCATCATTCACATACTATAACAATTAATAATATATAATATACTTCAATTATGTCCATATCCCCTCCAGAAATTCATATAATCTTGATTGAGTTTATAGCCTTTGCCTTCTATCAGTACTGCTTTTACAAAATCTTCCCAAATTTCATTATATTTATTTGCCTTCATTAACCTTTTTTGAATTTTTATTTCTGTCATCAGTTTATCATTAATTACCGTGTTCCGTATTTCATCATACCATTCGTGCCTTTGCAAAACCCAATTCTGTTTTGATGAAATGTGATTTCCTGTATGGTGTGAACCCAGTCAAGATAAGAAACCATGGTGGACCACTGTGGCTCAAGACCCAACCAGAAGCCGTCCGTGCACGGCCCAGCAAGAAGCTATTGCTTCTGTTCATGGGTGGTCCTTGGTAACACTGCACCAGCGACCCAACGGTTCAACAACACCCCACACTCAGCTGTTGACTGTAGAGTATTGCACTATCTGAACCCAATAATTATGAGTACTAGAAATTAATGGATATATAATCCTAAAATCAAAGTTCCTTTAACTTCACTATGTCTTGTAATAGGCAAGGCCATTGCAAAGAAGATGCTTAATTACAGGAAAAAGAACATTGAATAGATTATTTTTCAAATATATGCAGACCCAACCTGTATCACATTCTGTTTTCTGAGTCTGGGAGAGACCTGAATGTTTTCTTTCACTGCATTTCTGTCATTAGGTCATCTAATGTAACTGGTTTTCCATTCTCTTTCCTCTGTTCATTGCTTCAACCAATGCTTCTAGGAAACATTTTAAAATTTAATAACTGTGTTTTGAACCTCTTTGACAAAAGGGCATTGTGAATGGAAAACAAGAGGGGGAGACACAGAATGTGTAATAACATTAAGAATGCTCAGGTGTATTCAGAACTGTCAGGAGAAAGCCTCTGTGCTGGATTATAGCCGAAGATTTGCCACACGTCTGCGTCTGAAAAGCTTTCAGTCCAAAGAAATGGCAGATGCTTCCTGTTAAGGTTGCCAGGAACAAGTCTGACATCTGAGTAATAGCTGAACTTTGTATTTCCAGAGTGAGGAATCCAACCTGGGGGCGGGGGAGGTGGGGGTCCAACCTTGTGGCAGAGGCAAATTTGAAAGTCTGCAAGCCCTCCCCACCACTTCCTCTTGAAAACATATCTGAATAAACACTGAGTTTTATGGATTGGATTCATTACCCTGGATCAGCTGCACCCTCCAGCTCCCAGAAAAGGCTACACAGAGACTCTGCTTAATGGTGTGAGGAAGGATCTCACCTTCTCTGAGTGGCGTCCCTCTTATGCAAGGCCGATCCTAGTTCTATCCCATTACTTTCAAAATGGGAACTGACCATCTTTACTTTCCTGCTCCCAACAAACCTCATATTACTACATTGCATTTATATATTGCCTATATATTGCAAGGAACCAATGGCAGTTCACATACTTCTATCCCATTCCATTTTTATCCTCATAACAACAGCCAAGAATGAGTGACTGTGAGCCAGTCACCCAGTGAGCTTCATGGCCAAGCGGGGGCTACAGCCTGCATTTCCCAGCTCGCCAGTCCAACACCCTAGCCAGAATACCACATGGACCTTCTAAAACCCAGGGGACACTTCTGGTCCCACTAATAGCCATTACCTGGGATGTGGAGGCCAACTTAAATGCTGACAGACTTCTCTTCTCCCAGTTCAGCTTGGGACTTTGACCAGGCAGATATTTATTTATTTTTCGATTTATATCCTGCCTTTTTCCTACAAAGGGCTCAAGGCAGCTTACATCATTCTCCTCCTCCATCTTATCCCCACAACAACAACCCTGTGAGGTAGGTTGGGCTGAGAGTCTGTGACTGGCCCAAAGACACCCAGTTGGCTCCATGACTGAGCAGGGACTAGAACCCCCACTCAGTCTGAGTCGTCTGAGTCCCAGTCCCATGCTCTTAACCGCTACACCACACTGGCTCTCCAATGTCTTGTTGACAGATATTGTCTTTTCCATCAGATGTGGGGGGTTCTACCTCTCCCATCCCTTCCACCCAAAGAACCCTTTGCTTTTTATAGCTCTTGTCTGACGATGAAGATGCTTTGTGTCTGACGCTAACATAGGTCGGGCAATGGCAGAGGCACTGCAAACAGCGAGCTGTGAGTAGAGAAGCCCCTTCAGCAGTGCGTGATGACAAGCTGGAGCCTCACAGGCATGGAGTCCTGGGTGAGGACAGAGAAGTTACTGGCACACGGCAGTGCCGTGTGAACACGGACAGCTTGTTTGAAAAGTCATAGTCTCATTTCAAGACTGTAAACACTCAAGGTGCATAATGTGCACCTTTGATCAATATGCCATTTTTGTGTGGAGACCCAGGATGAAATAAAGTTTGTTTATTTCACTTTGCCCTAACATGGATGTAATGCTTGAGCAATCTTACTGTGCTTTCTTGCCTTGACCTTTGTGAGATTAATTTCCTTATAAGGTATTGGAAAACAGGAAGCAAACATCTGTCATTCCCAGCTGAAGTTGCCCAGTGACAGCCCCACTAATTCACTGTCTTCTCTGCTAAGAATAAGAATTTCACCTTCTTTCTTAGGTCAAGAATATACCAGGACTAAATCATTGCTTTATACACCAGTTCTTCAGAGGAAAACTATTTAGTTATCAGTGCTAATAGCCATCAACAGACTTATTTATTCATTAGGAATTTTCCCAAACCCTTTTCAGAGTCATCTAATTCAGTGCTGATCACTGCATTTGTGGCAGCAAATTCCTTTTTAATGACATGTAAACTTTGTCTCTCTTTTATACATACCACACACAATGTATAAATCTCTGCCATGCACTCCGCTCTCCTTTTGCATGCATTTTGGCCTCTCTTTGTAAAGAATATGCTCCGAACCACTCTTAATTTTGGCTAGCTTTTTTTCTCTCTGTATTCCCAGTTCTGCAGTATCCTTTTAGAGAGGGTGACCAGGACAGACGCATTCCAGTGGTGGCCATCCCATACCCCATATAAAGATATTATGATTTCAGACATTTTACACTGACTACTGCAACATGTCTGAAATCATGAAGTACACAAATATGTTCCAGGGAGCTGTAAGTGGGTGGGGTTTATCATCCAGAGCAATTGGCTTGCATACAGCTAAACTACACTACAGTCCCTTCTTCCCATCAGGTAGTGCCGTTACAGTAGTGTTCAGGCCTTCACTTGGAAGATCATCACCAGGAAATGCTGTAAAAGTCCAAATGAAGAAATGTCTGGAAATCCTATTTCTATGTGCTAAGAGCACTGCAAGTGGGGGCAAAACTTTACATGCATCCCTTATATCATGGGTGCTCAGCCTTCAGGCTTGCAGTAACTTCTTTATGTATTTGCTCTGTTTATTTATTGTAACCAGGAACTTGTTTCGAGTATTAGAATTGAACTAAGCTCACAGTCCCTCCTCCTGCAAGGTTCTGAGGCAGTGACAGGGCTCCATCTGCTGGCCAGAAACCAGAATAGCAGCCTTGGTGTTTGCAGGACTGGGTCCACAGCTAACTGTGACCACCTGGGTTGTTACCAACACCACCTGGGAGCCCTGGGGGAAGAGCTATATAACAACCAGCTCTTCCCTCCAGATGCTACCTCAGGTCTTTGGTGTTGTTGAAGCTCCCTGTGCCTTCTAGACTGTGCTTCTGGAGGCTCCCTGCCCATTGCCTTGCTCCTGTCTCTGCTCCTGGACCCTGCCTAGCCTTCCTCTCTTCTCCTGCTCCACTCCCAGGTACCACTTCTCCTTGGCTTGCCCCTCTGGCTTTCGACTCTTGACTGGCTTTTGGTTACTCTATGCTATTTGAACAGGCCTACCTTGCACTTTGTTTACCTGCCTTGACCCCTGGACTGCCTGACCACAGTTTGAATAGACCTGTATAGCATACCGAGCATCTGGGTCTTGGTGCTTGGACTGTCCATACCCCAGACTCTGACACCTCCAAATTCCCATTTTGGAGGGTGTCTTTCTTCATTTAGTAGTATTATTTAAGGCAGAAGAAGTCATTGTGTTCATGCTGTTGTTCTATGATTATCAGGCAGAACTCCTTGTCAATCTACTGAAAATCACCCAGAGAGCTACCCCTAGATTCAAATCCACCTTCTGCCTGTCCCTTCCTTAGGTAAAATTGCAAAGTTAGTGTGCTTTCTCACTGCATTCCGCAGCAGCACTTTATGCCATTCATGCTAGCACACAGGAGTTCGACCATCGTTATAGCTATTTTGCACTACTAAGGTTCAATTCTATACACTTTGCTTCCAGGCAGTAGCCACCTGCTTTCATTTCAGGGACACAAATGGAGCTAAGCCAGCAAGACCAACAGGCATCTTCTTTTGTTGCCAATATTATTCTGATCCAAATTTGCCCTGGATTTTAAGGCAGTTTCTAGCAACTCATTTATTTAAAACTTGCATATGCTGTCCTTTATGCATGGCATCTCAGGATGGCTTGCAATCATTAAAATCAAAATACAATAAAAATAATACATACAAATATAATAACATATAACCAATAACAATTGCATCAAAAGCGACTGGTGAAACATTAAAATACTAATTTTGATTGAATAAAAAGGTTTTGACCTGGAGCTGAAAAGAATATAAGCTTGGCACCAGGCGACCCCTCTGCAGAGTGCATTCCACAATCTGGGCACCACCACAGAGAAGGCCCTACTCTGAGTAGATGCTCTTTTTACCTCCTTCAGGGAGGGTTCCTGGAGCAGGGCCTCTCCCGCAGATCTTAAAGGGCATGAGGGCGTATGAGGAAGGAGATGTTCCCAAGCTGTTCAGGGCTTTATAGGTCAAAACCAGCACCTTGAATTGGGCCCAGACTCCAACTGGAAGCCAGTGGAGCTAGTAGAGGACCGGTGTTATGTGAGAATAACAACTGGTCCCCATCAGCAGTCTGGCTGCTCTATTCTTTACCAGCTGTAGTATCTGGACCATTTTCAAGGGCAGCTCCATGCAGAGCACATTACAGTAATCCAACCGGGAGGTTACTAGGGCATGAATCACTGTTGCTGGGCAGTGCTCATCCAGGTAAGGACACAGCTGATGGATCAGCTGAAGCTGTAGGAAAGCACTCCTTGCCACCACCTGGGTCTCCAGTGACAGCTCCGGGTCAAGGAGTACAACCAAGCTGCAGACCCTGCCCTTGAGAGGGAGTGCTACCCTATCCAGGACAAGGTCAAAAACACTTACCTGAAACCACCAACAGGACATCTGTCTTATCTGGATTGAGGCTCAATTTATTGGTCCTCATCCAGCCCATTACCTCAGTCAGACACCGGTTCAGTACAGCCACTGCCTCACCTGGAGTAGATGTAAATGAGAGGTAGAGTAGGATGTCAACTTAGAAGTATTTGATTAATCACTGGAGTGATGTGGTGTTTTCTATAGTTCTTAAAGCATGATTTGGACTTCCAGTCTTTCAAATGAGGGGATGGGCAAGTGAAACTTGAGAACCCTTGCATATTTCCTTACATTCAATTCGACACTCATTTGAAATAAACTGATTGGCAGTACTGACATAAGAAAGCATTTTTTTCATACAGTGCAGATTGAGGTACAGCATTTGGTACCCAGGAAGTGTTGACAACCATTGGTTTAGCAAACTTCTAAAAGGGACTCAGTAAATTGTGAGCAAGAGGTGTCTCATTAAGAACAAAGAACATCTTTTCTGGCATAAGCATTCCTACTGGCATACGCTCAATTTATCAGATCAGATTTAGGTTTATATACTGTACATATGATATGTTGGGTGTGCTGGATAATTATTGTTAATAGTGAGGTCAGAGGGAAATTAAATGCAAAAAGTGACAGTCACTTCCTTAACATGGTGCAGTAGTTATGGATAACATAAATGTTCAGGCATCAGGTAGGACAACATGGTTAAAAAAAAATCCTTCACCTTGATTCAAGCCTCTAGCAATAGAATCAACCTAGTCATGAACCCAGCATCGTCTGTGCCTAATCTCCCTTTGATGTTTCTTTGCTCCATGTTGGCTATTTTAAGGTTAGTGGCAGAGTGTCCTGGGAGTTTGCCACTAGCCAAGATACTGAACAGAGCTTCCAAATTTAGAGGTAGCATCCCTCTAAAATACGGATGTTAAATGACAATGTGAGGAAGCTTCTTTCTTAGTGTCATGATAAAAAAGATAGTGAAATAATATGTGGGCTTCTGTTTCCATATTTCCCATGTAATATGGGCATAGCATAAGGTTCCTTGGACAGGGACCTTATATCTGCCTTCTAAAAGTACAGAGGGTAAAACATTTAATCTCACTTGTGTGAAACTTCTCCTATGCTTAAATATGAGCAAAACTGACTTTCAAATTGACATTTTGAAAACTGCCACATAATCCCAATAATTAGGCTAGCAATTCAACTAATTCTCTGTGTGATGACCTCTTTGGCTTTGGTATACCAAAACATCTGTATGGCATTAACCAAAAAGCCTAAGTATTGCAATTTTATCATCAAAGGCCCTTCCCATTTGGATTGAAATGTATCAAGCAGAATCAATGGGACAAGGCTAAGAGGACAAAATATCAACTTCAACAAAAAAAACCTAACCTTGTGCATCACCATTTGTGCCTCTGTAGTGAATCGTATTAGGCACCCAAGTGGGGGTCCTAATATTGCTCTTAAATTTTTTGCTTGTACAAAGGGCCCAGGCCTGAGGACAAAATGGCCATCCATACTGTTTCCTCATGAGTACAGTGGTCTCCTGGCATTTTCCACCATATGGTCTCCATAGCAATATAATACAATTTCTGGTCAGGGGAGGCCCCAACACGAGGTGGTTGCGTCAGGTGACAGCTGGCCAGCAACAGACAGAGCTGTGCCCGCTTTCCACCCACCCTGTGCATCTGAAACTGACTTCCCGCCCTCAAGTGCGGTGCAGTGGAAGAGGCTGAACCATCACCAGTATGGAAGAAAAGTTTCCACTGCTCCTTTGGTCAGCTTTTGTATGGAAAGGACGTTTTCTTGTCCTTCATCACTGAGAGCAACTCCTCTTGGCAAGCCCCGCTTCCCATGGAGATTTAGTGATGTTAGCTGATCTTTCTTCCTCTGGGCAGTTTTGTTTGGTTACAGGCTGAGGACGGGTGTCCTATGCACATTTTTTATCTTGTCAAACCAGGACTTCTATCTCTGTTTTTTGTCAGGACACAGCACCAGCTGTAATTCTGATCTAGTGAGATGGAAAACCCTGATTATCATGGCTGACAAGCAGCTATATCACATAGGGTTAGTCAGATAGGAAAGGGGCCTTCAGCAACTGTAGGCTCAGGATTAAAAGGGCTTACAAAGAGCAGACAGCCAGCTCATCTATTCCAGCATCCTGTTTCCCACCATGGGAAACCAGGTATCTCCAGGAAGACCATTAGAATTTAATTTATCTATGTAAAATACTTATAGGCTGCCTTTAAGAGTAAAACCCCATCCAATGAAGAGCCACTAACAATAGCTCTATCCTGCTGTTCTCTAGTGGGCTAGTTAGTGCTCTGAATGTGCCTTCCTGTGGCCATCATGGGAATAGGTATTGGCAGAACAGCCAGGCAGACAAGTTGGAATGAGTCAGAGTATTTGTCTCTCTAAAAGCATGGATGATCTGTTCCTCTAAAGCTGATCTGCTCCTCGAGATATCTGCTGGGACCACAAAATAAACTTCCATGGTCTCCCTTTGGGTACCCTTGTCAGATTAGGTGAGAAGGCCTTTTAAG
The DNA here is from genome assembly GCF_004798865.1 of Varanus komodoensis. Taxonomy (NCBI): domain Eukaryota; kingdom Metazoa; phylum Chordata; class Lepidosauria; order Squamata; family Varanidae; genus Varanus; species Varanus komodoensis. The sequence goes on along the minus strand of NW_025336087.1, from coordinate 11,994,007 downwards.
TGGTGGCGCCGGAGTTGTGGAATGCCCTCCCCAGAAAGCCCCCCCCCCCCAGGTTGCCTAGGTTGTGTTCCTTTTGGTACCAGGTAGAGAACTTTTTATTTTCTCAGACTATTTAGTCCTTCAATTTTGTTTTTAAATGTATTATTGTGTTTTTAGATCTTCAAACTGTGCCTGGTTTTTATTCTGTTTTTCCTTCTGTTTTAAAATATTAAAAGTGGTATATGATGGCTTATTAGTTTTTGTTACTTAATTTTGGCTACTGGCAGTATACAAATGTAATAAAACAGCCTAAAATATAAAGGGATTCTGTTTTTTAATCCAGTGCTTCCATGCCATATGTTATAGTTATTTAGTGTGAGAAAATGCTTAGCATAATTTCTTTCATTTAGCTTTAAGGGGGGGGGAGGTTATATTTTATATATGGGTAGGAGAATGTGGCTTTTACTCATCTACATTTAATGCAAAAACTTCCTCCATCTTTCAGGCAAAGCACCAACAGCTATTTACCAAAAAGCAACTGCAGAATAAGAAAGGAGTGGCTTAATGGAAGCTACATTAGGGAGAGTAAATGGTTAGTGGAATATCCATGTTCAATGGGGTTGAGTGGTCCTAAGTGCCTTGAAGATGTGTCTGATTGCAACTTGCATCACTTACAGCAAGCATGACCAATTAACATATGTGGTGGGTAATACAAGCTGGAGTTCCACACATCTGCTACAGAACAGGTTGGGTGATGGGCCCTGTACAGTATGCATTCGGTTAGGATGGTCTACCAGCGTGTTGCTCAGGCATTCAAATCCCCACATTCGACAGAGGAATGCACACCAGGTCCACCTCTCTGTCACTGGCTCATTTGCATGCGCTGAAAGCAAGCATTTGTCTGATTGTCCAGGCACAGAGCCAACTTTCTAAGGCAGGTGCTTGCCCTCAGCCCCATGAACATCAATGGGGTCAATGTAAGGCTAGTGCACTCACCCCAGTCCTTCTCACACAATTCCAACTGCATTGGGGAGTTGAGCACTTGAATAGAGGTTGGGTTTAATCCTGCTCTTTCCATCCTGATGCCCCTCATGTGTTAAACTACAACACTGCCTGCTGGAGTTGTAGTCCAACATATCTGAAAAGCATCAAGTTGGGGAAGGTTGGACTTCCATTTGGAGGAAGCTGGTAGTTGCAGTCTAACACATCTGAGTTTAATCTTTGTCTGTCCAAGGCTTAACATGTGTGCGTTGACTTCTGGGGGAATGGTGACTTGATGAAGCAGCAGTGTATGTTGATGCTTTGTGCCTTACCATGCTTAGGTGACTGTGAATCGCCCTGAGGGCTGTTTACAGCTCTAAATGACAGGCGAGATAGCAAGATAGACTCTTGGTCTGCAGCTCTGATGTCACCAAGATGGCCTGATAAGGTAATACTGGAAACAATAAACAAAGTGTCTCCCCTCCCACCACACATTTACTTCTTTTTTATTTTCCTCTTATCTTTCTATTAGTTTTTATTACTTCTTTTTATTATGACATTTTCTTTGCCAAGGGAATAGCACACCAATTTGATGCAGCTTGAACTCTTAAGGCATTTTTGTTTGCATATTTTGAAGGGACTCTGAAATGGATAATCTTTTGTTGACAGTGTCTTATTTGCAAAGCTGTTTAACATCTTTATTCTAGAACTAAGCATTATGAATACTGTAACTGACCTTGGTATGAAAATACTAGCTGGGTGAATTTTCATGCTCAATTGTGCTTTTTGAATTGAGAAGGAGGACAATGGGGCTTTTTGGGCAGCTGAGACTTGAGGTTATGATTTTGGTTGTGATCCAGATTTTAAGGCATTTCTGTTTCTTTGCTTGGAAAGGACTTTGAAAGGGGTACTTTTCTACTTAACATGTGTATGCGTCTGACACTGCATTAGGCTCACCTTTACATTTAATTTGCTTCCCAACAGCCACACTCCTTTCCTTTCTGTGGATAATACTTCTGTTCCTGAGAAATGCAGTAAGTGAACCAAATGTATTATTTGTTTTATTAACAGCTCAATGTCAAAATTCAGACAAGAAGTATAGCCACTTTATATATTGCAGGGGTGCCTTAAAAACTAAGTGGCATATTGAAAGAAGCATCATTTTCACATTACTGGGTATTGTTTCCAAAATAATTAATCTGGAAACAGAAAATGGCTTATGTAATTTGCTGGGATGAAGCGATGAAAGAAAACTATTTCAGGATGGAATGCTGTTCCTAATTCCATTAACATGATCATTTTGACCGTAACTGCTAAAGTGAAGGTGAGACATTAATTTCTTTTGGTGATGTTTTTATGGCTATATAAACAGCAGCTATTTGCCTCGTAAAGTAAAAGCATTGACACATGGACAAGTTTAATTTTGTTACATTCACATCCAGTCCTTCCTTTGGCTTGCTCAGCAAATCCTTGAGCCCCTCAATTAAAGCCTGAGCAAGCCAAGGAGTTTGGTCAGAAATTCCTAGTGTGCTTCCTAGCTGAGCATGAGGATGTGACCCCGACTTCCTCGCAATAAAATAGGGCACTGCTTTTCTCAGTTAGACAGTGGTCCAGGTGGGTCTTCACTCCAACGACAGTGGCTCTCCACAGTCCCTGGCAGGGAATTTTCTCAGCCCAGCCAGAGAAACTGGGGATTGAACCCTGGACCTTCTACACGCAAAGCATCCTCTCTGCCGCTGAACTCTGGGGCCCTCTGCTGTCTGCACTGGAAGTATCTCAGTCGCCTTGGAGGCTTTTAATGTGTCCCTGGTCAGGGGAGAGCTGGGGTGCTTCTAGCACAGCTGATTAAGGGCTTCCATTCGGCAACTTCAGAGTGGCTCTTACTGCATTTGGGAATCACTGGTCATTTGGTTCTGGTGCAAAAATATTCAATTATTTCTTCACAGTTTATATACTGTGAAGTATGTAAATGATAAAATATATCAGTAAAACTTACAATATTAAATTATAAAAATATCAAAGCCCTATAAATCACAGTCCTTGGGCCTCCTGGAGTTAGCTCAAGTGGGGCATTGGGTTATTCAGAGCTGCAGGAGAGTTGGAGTCACATCCATATGCTGAGCTACGAAGCACACTCAGCAGTCTTCAGTCTAAGTGGTCTAAGTCCAGACACTGGGTGACACAATGCTTTACTGAGCAAGCTGAAGGACGGACAGGGACCTAGTGACCTCAGAGAAGGGATATGGCAGGGTGTAGCAGGGGGGTAGCAGGGACAGGGGACTGGCACCACCAAGATAAAATAAATCCTAGAGGCACCTCAGCCTCCTTCCCTCCCCCTCTGAAGCGCTGAAATTGGCCATCAAGCCTTTTTTCCAAGGGGGAACTTCACCGCTGTGTGTCGTGTGCTTGCACAGAAGGCCTGCAATTTTCTGAGTTTGCAGGGTCACAGCCATCCCCACAGGACTGCACCCCAACACAGATAAAGCAGGTGTGAATTGTCCGAAAGTCAATAAAACAGGATTTAAGCCTTCCTGGATATATTTAATCAAACCATCAACAGCTTCTCTAATTTTTGTCCCTGTAGGACATGTAAATAAATTCAAAGTAAGTGATTGCAGTCTTGCTGAAGACTTGCTCAAATGAGAGAGAGAATTTCAAGACTCGTTTGGTGACAAATGTGAATTATGTGAGTCTGTTGTTCCCACTAAATCTGCATAAATGTCACTAAGTGCCCAGTCCTATGTAGATTTAGACAGGAAAAAGTCCTACAACTTCCAGCATTCCTCAGGTTGTAGGACATTTTTTGCCTAATCCTGAATAGATTGGTACCCTAGGCAGTCACAATTCCATGTTCTCTACAGAGACTTGGACACAACATAAAATACGCAATCTTTATAACCTTTAACGCCATCATCTGTCATTTGTTTTTCTTGGAAATCGTGGACTAAATAGATTTGATCTGCTCTGGAAAGGGAATTTCCAAAGCGCATTCCTGGAGGGCATCTTAAGCAACCATATGACATCATTTCTTTAGATCTGGTTCTTGTTGATACTTGACAGTTCTTTGGTGTTCTTTTTGTATTCATCTGGGCCACCACCCTTGAAATAAACAAGCCATTATGGGAAAGGTGCCCTTCTGGTTATTCTTTCTTTATTCCAGCCTCAGTTATTTGCTTTTATCTGATTCATGTCATTGCGCATCATTCACTAAATGGTACTTTCTTTCACATTTTTTGACTAAATAGGAAATTCCATGGTTTTTCAAGAGGGCTGTAGCAATGGTTGATACATTTCAAATAAATTAGGGTGCAAGCCAAAGCCCCCTCCCTCAGTGCATGCTAGCCTCTGAACTCAGTAGCTGACTTGCATCCAGTGCACAGGGCAAGGTGTGGCGGCAGCAGTCTTCACCTCTGCCATGCTTCACATCCTGCATTTCACCTAGACAGCTGGTTTTGCCCATCTAGATGAAGCAGCACATGGAACAAGGCTGGGGCATCATATGAATGTAATGTAAGCTGTCAGCCCCAGCATCTTCTCTTCCCTGCCCCTCAGCAACCCTCCTTTCCCCCCCCTCCAAATCAATTTGTGGCATTGCCGAGGCAGCCGGGGGGGGGGGGGGGCTCTTTGCAGGCAGGCTGTGAAGGGGACAGGACAGAACCATGACCTTCAGAGTCCCAGCACCAAGGTCTTAGGACCTCAGAACTAGGTCCTGAATAATTCTATGCCCCTCCACAACTGATGTTGAGAAGCCATAGGATTGCACTTTAGTTTAGCTGATGCACAACAACCTGTTTCCCAAATACTTTATAGTTGTGAGCCGCCCCGAGGCTGCGGCGAATGGGGCGGCATAGAAATGTTTTAAATAAATAAATAATAAAATAATATTTATACTACACGGTCAGGACGTGTTGCTCCTCATTTTCTAACAGCACTTCCTTCCATAGGGACGTTGGTGGCACAGCGGGTTAAACTGTTGAGCTGCTGGGCTGTTGATCAGAAGGCTGGCAGTGTGAATCCATATGACGGAGTGACTGTCCACTGTTTTGTCTACGTAGCAATTTGAAGGCATGCAAATATGAGTCGGTAAATAGGTACCACTTCGATGGGAAAGTTAACAGCATTTCATGCACCTCGGCGTTAAGTCATGCTAGCCACATAACCAGGGAAGCGTCTTTGGCTTACAAACAGAGATGAGCCCCAGCCCCAGAGTCAGACACAGCTAGCATGCAAGTGCGGGGGAACCTTTACCTCCTTTCCATATCTGGATAGAGTCTTGGAGTCCATAACTTTACTGTAGATTTAAGCTCAAGGGGATTCAGCTGTTCCATTCAACCCATCCTCAGTATAAGACCACACGTGACTTCAGTTCCTCCCAAGTTGTTCACCAGAGTTATTGTGAGGAAAATGTGTGGAAATCACTTAATGCAAACTGCTCTATGGGAGCAGCACTAAACCTCTTGCCACTGGTCGGGGTGGAAAGGAAAGCAAGACATCACCATGTGTAGCTTTGGGGAGTGCAACTGGCTACCACATGTTGCTGCTGGAGTGAATGAGAGGACCTGATGTTCCACCATGCACTGCTACTGGAGGAAGGGAGAAAGAGTGTGAGCCACTTCCTGCTCGAAGAGGCCTTCAGAGTGGCAGTACAGGCCAGCTCCAGGGTTAGCTCCCTGCCAATGCTGTGTGGGGCACTGCAGCTGGTGTGGCTTTCCAGAAGGGTCGCCCACCAATGTCACATTTTGAGAGGTGTAGGGCAGGTGCAGGCATTCGGCTCCCATGGGGAAGGGGCAGGATTTACAGGATCCATTGCCCTTTTGGGTCTGTGGCCCAAGGTGGGGGATTACCCTGACTCAGGGGAGAGCCAGCTCTGCCGTGACAAGCCCCTGCAGTTTGAGAGGGAGAAGAAGCTAGCTAAACTACAGTAAAATCTTGATATTCAAGGGTTTAATGTCCAAGGATTTGATTATTTGCAAGTTTGCCATCAATAATTACATGGGATTTTTAAAAAGTTTTGTAGCCTATTGTGGAAAATCACTGACAATGCATGCAGACTAGACACATTATTTATACGTACATACATACATTCAGCTCGAATCCAAGGCAAACCATTCAACATCGCAATAATCCAAGTCTATGCCCCAAACACTGGTGCTGAAGAGGCTGAAGTTGACCAGTTCTATGAAGGCCTACCACGCCTTCTAGAATTAACACCAAAAAATGATGTCCTTATCAGCATGGGGGATTGGAATGCTAAAGTAGGAAGCCAAAAGATAACCAGAGTAACAGGCAAGTTTGGCCTTGGAGTACAAAATGAAGCAGAGCGCAGGCTGGTAGAATTTGTCAAGAGAATACGATGGTCATAGTAAACACTCTTTTCCAACAACCCAAGAGACGACTCTACACATGGACATCACCAGACGGTCAACACAGAAATCAGATTGACTATGTGCTCTACAGCCAAAGATGGAGAAGCTCTATACAGTCAGTAAAAACTAGACCAGGAGCTGACTGTGGCTCAGATCATGAGCTTCTTGTTGCAAAATTTAGGCTTAAATTGAGGAAAGTAGGGGAAAGCACTAGGCCACTCAGGTATGACCTAAATCATATTCCTGATGAATATACAGGAGAGGTGACAAATAGATTTAAGGAATTAGATCTGATAGAGAGAGTGCCTGAAGAACTATGGACGGAAGTTCGCAACCTTGTACAAGAGGTAGCAACTAAAACCATCCCAAAGAAAAAGAAATGCAAGAAAGCAAAATGGAAGCTTTATAAATAGCTGAGGAAAGAAGGGAAGCAAAAGGCAAGGGAGAAAGAGAAAGATACACCCAACTAAATGCAGAATTCCAGAGAACAGCTAGAAAAGATAAGAATGCCTTCTTAAATAAACAGTGCAAAGAAATTGAAGAAAACAATATAATAGGGAGGACCAGAGATCTCTTCAAGAAAATTGGAGATATGAAGGGAACGTTTAATGCCAAGATGGGCATGATAAAGGACCAAAACGGCAGGGACCTAACAGAGGCAGAAGAGATTAAGAAGAGGTGTCATGATTACACAGAAGAACTATATAAGAAAGAGCTTGATAACCGCTATGGGGTGATCACTGACCTCCAGCCAGACATCCTGGAATGTGAAGTCAAACAACATCTGAGCAACAACAAAGCTAGTGGAGGTGACAGTATTCCAGCTGAGCTATTCAAAATCTTAAAAGATGATGCAGTAAAAGTGCTACACTCAATATGCCAGCAAATTTGGAAAACTCAACAGTGGTCACAGGATTGGAAAAGGCCAGTTTACATTCTGATCCCAAAGAAGGGCAATGCCAAAGAATGTTCAAACTACCGCACCATTGCACTCAA